>NW_027143447.1:0-60403 GCF_026170545.1 Melanerpes formicivorus | reverse complement strand
TTTGTTGGGGTAAAACCTAAAGGGAAAGACCTAGCACCAAATCCAATTTGCCATCTGATCTAACTTCTGGAGGCAGTCAAAATGAGTATTTGAATTCTTCCCTACCTTATTCCTGTGCTGAGATACAGGCTGCTCCAACCTGCTGTAAAATGCTTGATTTCGAGAGTGAGCGAAACTAATGAAAACATTGTTGGGGTAAAACCTAAAGGGAAAGACCTAGCACCAAATCCAATTTGCCATCTGATCTAACTTCTGGAGGCAGTCAAAATGATCCTTAGAATTCTTCCCTACCTTATTCCTGTGCTGAGATACAGGCTGCTCCAACCTGCTGTAAAATGCTTGATTTCGAGAGTGAGCGAAACTAATGAAAACATTGTTGGGGTAAAACCTAAAGGGAAAGGCCTAGCACCAAATTGCATTGGCCATCTGATCTAACTTCTGGAGGCAGTCAAAATGAGTATTTGAATTCTTCCCTACCTTATTCCTGTGCTGAGATACAGGCTGCTCCAACCTGCTGTAAAATGCTTGATTTCGAGAGTGAGCGAAACTAATGAAAACATTGTTGGGGTAAAACCTAAAGGGAAAGACCTAGCACCAAATCCAATTTGCCATCTGATCTAACTTCTGGAGGCAGTCAAAATGATCCTTAGAATTCTTCCCTACCTTATTCCTGTGCTGAGATACAGGCTGCTCCAACCTGCTGTAAAATGCTTGATTTCGAGAGTGAGCGAAACTAATGAAAACATTGTTGGGGTAAAACCTAAAGGGAAAGACCTAGCACCAAATCCAATTTGCCATCTGATCTAACTTCTGGAGGCAGTCAAAATGATCCTTAGAATTCTTCCCTACCTTATTCCTGTGCTGAGATACAGGCTGCTCCAACCTGCTGTAAAATGCTTGATTTCGAGAGTGAGCGAAACTAATGAAAACATTGTTGGGGTAAAACCTAAAGGGAAAGACCTAGCACCAAATCCAATTTGCCATCTGATCTAACTTCTGGAGGCAGTCAAAATGATCCTTAGAATTCTTCCCTACCTTATTCCTGTGCTGAGATACAGGCTGCTCCAACCTGCTGTAAAATGCTTGATTTCGAGAGTGAGCGAAACTAATGAAAACATTGTTGGGGTAAAACCTAAAGGGAAAGACCTAGCACCAAATCCAATTTGCCATCTGATCTAACTTCTGGAGGCAGTCAAAATGATCCTTAGAATTCTTCCCTACCTTATTCCTGTGCTGAGATACAGGCTGCTCCAACCTGCTGTAAAATGCTTGATTTCGAGAGTGAGCGAAACTAATGAAAACATTGTTGGGGTAAAACCTAAAGGGAAAGACCTAGCACCAAATCCAATTTGCCATCTGATCTAACTTCTGGAGGCAGTCAAAATGATCCTTAGAATTCTTCCCTACCTTATTCCTGTGCTGAGATACAGGCTGCTCCAACCTGCTGTAAAATGCTTGATTTCGAGAGTGAGCGAAACTAATGAAAACATTGTTGGGGTAAAACCTAAAGGGAAAGGCCTAGCACCAAATTGCATTGGCCATCTGATCTAACTTCTGGAGGCAGTCAAAATGATCCTTAGAATTCTTCCCTACCTTATTCCTGTGCTGAGATACAGGCTGCTCCAACCTGCTGTAAAATGCTTGATTTCGAGAGTGAGCGAAACTAATGAAAACATTGTTGGGGTAAAACCTAAAGGGAAAGACCTAGCACCAAATCCAATTTGCCATCTGATCTAACTTCTGGAGGCAGTCAAAATGATCCTTAGAATTCTTCCCTACCTTATTCCTGTGCTGAGATACAGGCTGCTCCAACCTGCTGTAAAATGCTTGATTTCGAGAGTGAGCGAAACTAATGAAAACATTGTTGGGGTAAAACCTAAAGGGAAAGACCTAGCACCAAATCCAATTTGCCATCTGATCTAACTTCTGGAGGCAGTCAAAATGATCCTTAGAATTCTTCCCTACCTTATTCCTGTGCTGAGATACAGGCTGCTCCAACCTGCTGTAAAATGCTTGATTTCGAGAGTGAGCGAAACTAATGAAAACATTGTTGGGGTAAAACCTAAAGGGAAAGGCCTAGCACCAAATTGCATTGGCCATCTGATCTAACTTCTGGAGGCAGTCAAAATGAGTATTTGAATTCTTCCCTACCTTATTCCTGTGCTGAGATACAGGCTGCTCCAACCTGCTGTAAAATGCTTGATTTCGAGAGTGAGCGAAACTAATGAAAACATTGTTGGGGTAAAACCTAAAGGGAAAGACCTAGCACCAAATCCAATTTGCCATCTGATCTAACTTCTGGAGGCAGTCAAAATGATCCTTAGAATTCTTCCCTACCTTATTCCTGTGCTGAGATACAGGCTGCTCCAACCTGCTGTAAAATGCTTGATTTCGAGAGTGAGCGAAACTAATGAAAACATTGTTGGGGTAAAACCTAAAGGGAAAGACCTAGCACCAAATCCAATTTGCCATCTGATCTAACTTCTGGAGGCAGTCAAAATGATCCTTAGAATTCTTCCCTACCTTATTCCTGTGCTGAGATACAGGCTGCTCCAACCTGCTGTAAAATGCTTGATTTCGAGAGTGAGCGAAACTAATGAAAACATTGTTGGGGTAAAACCTAAAGGGAAAGACCTAGCACTAAATTGCATTGGCCATCTGATCTAACTTCTGGAGGCAGTCAAAATGAGTATTTGAATTCTTCCCTACCTTATTCCTGTGCTGAGATACAGGCTGCTCCAACCTGCTGTAAAATGCTTGATTTCGAGAGTGAGCGAAACTAATGAAAACATTGTTGGGGTAAAACCTAAAGGGAAAGACCTAGCACCAAATCCAATTTGCCATCTGATCTAACTTCTGGAGGCAGTCAAAATGATCCTTAGAATTCTTCCCTACCTTATTCCTGTGCTGAGATACAGGCTGCTCCAACCTGCTGTAAAATGCTTGATTTCGAGAGTGAGCGAAACTAATGAAAACATTGTTGGGGTAAAACCTAAAGGGAAAGACCTAGCACCAAATCCAATTTGCCATCTGATCTAACTTCTGGAGGCAGTCAAAATGATCCTTAGAATTCTTCCCTACCTTATTCCTGTGCTGAGATACAGGCTGCTCCAACCTGCTGTAAAATGCTTGATTTCGAGAGTGAGCGAAACTAATGAAAACATTGTTGGGGTAAAACCTAAAGGGAAAGACCTAGCACCAAATCCAATTTGCCATCTGATCTAACTTCTGGAGGCAGTCAAAATGATCCTTAGAATTCTTCCCTACCTTATTCCTGTGCTGAGATACAGGCTGCTCCAACCTGCTGTAAAATGCTTGATTTCGAGAGTGAGCGAAACTAATGAAAACATTGTTGGGGTAAAACCTAAAGGGAAAGACCTAGCACCAAATCCAATTTGCCATCTGATCTAACTTCTGGAGGCAGTCAAAATGATCCTTAGAATTCTTCCCTACCTTATTCCTGTGCTGAGATACAGGCTGCTCCAGCCTGCTGTAAAATGCTTGATTTCGAGAGTGAGCGAAACTAATGAAAACATTGTTGGGGTAAAACCTAAAGGGAAAGACCTAGCACCAAATCCAATTTGCCATCTGATCTAACTTCTGGAGGCAGTCAAAATGAGTATTTCAATTCTTCCCTACCTTATTCCTGTGCTGAGATACAGGCTGCTCCAACCTGCTGTAAAATGCTTGATTTCGAGAGTGAGCGAAACTAATGAAAACATTGTTGGGGTAAAACCTAAAGGGAAAGACCTAGCACCAAATCCAATTTGCCATCTGATCTAACTTCTGGAGGCAGTCAAAATGAGCCTTAGAATTCTTCCCTACCTTATTCCTGTGCTGAGATACAGGCTGCTCCAACCTGCTGTAAAATGCTTGATTTCGAGAGTGAGCGAAACTAATGAAAACATTGTTGGGGTAAAACCTAAAGGGAAAGGCCTAGCACCAAATTGCATTGGCCATCTGATCTAACTTCTGGAGGCAGTCAAAATGAGTATTTGAATTCTTCCCTACCTTATTCCTGTGCTGAGATACAGGCTGCTCCAACCTGCTGTAAAATGCTTGATTTCGAGAGTGAGCGAAACTAATGAAAACATTGTTGGGGTAAAACCTAAAGGGAAAGACCTAGCACCAAATCCAATTTGCCATCTGATCTAACTTCTGGAGGCAGTCAAAATGATCCTTAGAATTCTTCCCTACCTTATTCCTGTGCTGAGATACAGGCTGCTCCAACCTGCTGTAAAATGCTTGATTTCGAGAGTGAGCGAAACTAATGAAAACATTGTTGGGGTAAAACCTAAAGGGAAAGACCTAGCACCAAATCCAATTTGCCATCTGATCTAACTTCTGGAGGCAGTCAAAATGATCCTTAGAATTCTTCCCTACCTTATTCCTGTGCTGAGATACAGGCTGCTCCAACCTGCTGTAAAATGCTTGATTTCGAGAGTGAGCGAAACTAATGAAAACATTGTTGGGGTAAAACCTAAAGGGAAAGACCTAGCACCAAATCCAATTTGCCATCTGATCTAACTTCTGGAGGCAGTCAAAATGATCCTTAGAATTCTTCCCTACCTTATTCCTGTGCTGAGATACAGGCTGCTCCAACCTGCTGTAAAATGCTTGATTTCGAGAGTGAGCGAAACTAATGAAAACATTGTTGGGGTAAAACCTAAAGGGAAAGACCTAGCACCAAATCCAATTTGCCATCTGATCTAACTTCTGGAGGCAGTCAAAATGATCCTTAGAATTCTTCCCTACCTTATTCCTGTGCTGAGATACAGGCTGCTCCAACCTGCTGTAAAATGCTTGATTTCGAGAGTGAGCGAAACTAATGAAAACATTGTTGGGGTAAAACCTAAAGGGAAAGACCTAGCACCAAATCCAATTTGCCATCTGATCTAACTTCTGGAGGCAGTCAAAATGATCCTTAGAATTCTTCCCTACCTTATTCCTGTGCTGAGATACAGGCTGCTCCAACCTGCTGTAAAATGCTTGATTTCGAGAGTGAGCGAAACTAATGAAAACATTGTTGGGGTAAAACCTAAAGGGAAAGACCTAGCACCAAATCCAATTTGCCATCTGATCTAACTTCTGGAGGCAGTCAAAATGAGCCTTAGAATTCTTCCCTACCTTATTCCTGTGCTGAGATACAGGCTGCTCCAACCTGCTGTAAAATGCTTGATTTCGAGAGTGAGCGAAACTAATGAAAACATTGTTGGGGTAAAACCTAAAGGGAAAGGCCTAGCACCAAATTGCATTGGCCATCTGATCTAACTTCTGGAGGCAGTCAAAATGAGTATTTGAATTCTTCCCTACCTTATTCCTGTGCTGAGATACAGGCTGCTCCAACCTGCTGTAAAATGCTTGATTTCGAGAGTGAGCGAAACTAATGAAAACATTGTTGGGGTAAAACCTAAAGGGAAAGACCTAGCACCAAATCCAATTTGCCATCTGATCTAACTTCTGGAGGCAGTCAAAATGATCCTTAGAATTCTTCCCTACCTTATTCCTGTGCTGAGATACAGGCTGCTCCAACCTGCTGTAAAATGCTTGATTTCGAGAGTGAGCGAAACTAATGAAAACATTGTTGGGGTAAAACCTAAAGGGAAAGACCTAGCACCAAATCCAATTTGCCATCTGATCTAACTTCTGGAGGCAGTCAAAATGATCCTTAGAATTCTTCCCTACCTTATTCCTGTGCTGAGATACAGGCTGCTCCAACCTGCTGTAAAATGCTTGATTTCGAGAGTGAGCGAAACTAATGAAAACATTGTTGGGGTAAAACCTAAAGGGAAAGACCTAGCACTAAATTGCATTGGCCATCTGATCTAACTTCTGGAGGCAGTCAAAATGAGTATTTGAATTCTTCCCTACCTTATTCCTGTGCTGAGATACAGGCTGCTCCAACCTGCTGTAAAATGCTTGATTTCGAGAGTGAGCGAAACTAATGAAAACATTGTTGGGGTAAAACCTAAAGGGAAAGACCTAGCACCAAATCCAATTTGCCATCTGATCTAACTTCTGGAGGCAGTCAAAATGATCCTTAGAATTCTTCCCTACCTTATTCCTGTGCTGAGATACAGGCTGCTCCAACCTGCTGTAAAATGCTTGATTTCGAGAGTGAGCGAAACTAATGAAAACATTGTTGGGGTAAAACCTAAAGGGAAAGACCTAGCACCAAATCCAATTTGCCATCTGATCTAACTTCTGGAGGCAGTCAAAATGATCCTTAGAATTCTTCCCTACCTTATTCCTGTGCTGAGATACAGGCTGCTCCAACCTGCTGTAAAATGCTTGATTTCGAGAGTGAGCGAAACTAATGAAAACATTGTTGGGGTAAAACCTAAAGGGAAAGACCTAGCACCAAATCCAATTTGCCATCTGATCTAACTTCTGGAGGCAGTCAAAATGATCCTTAGAATTCTTCCCTACCTTATTCCTGTGCTGAGATACAGGCTGCTCCAACCTGCTGTAAAATGCTTGATTTCGAGAGTGAGCGAAACTAATGAAAACATTGTTGGGGTAAAACCTAAAGGGAAAGACCTAGCACCAAATCCAATTTGCCATCTGATCTAACTTCTGGAGGCAGTCAAAATGATCCTTAGAATTCTTCCCTACCTTATTCCTGTGCTGAGATACAGGCTGCTCCAGCCTGCTGTAAAATGCTTGATTTCGAGAGTGAGCGAAACTAATGAAAACATTGTTGGGGTAAAACCTAAAGGGAAAGACCTAGCACCAAATCCAATTTGCCATCTGATCTAACTTCTGGAGGCAGTCAAAATGAGTATTTCAATTCTTCCCTACCTTATTCCTGTGCTGAGATACAGGCTGCTCCAACCTGCTGTAAAATGCTTGATTTCGAGAGTGAGCGAAACTAATGAAAACATTGTTGGGGTAAAACCTAAAGGGAAAGACCTAGCACCAAATCCAATTTGCCATCTGATCTAACTTCTGGAGGCAGTCAAAATGAGCCTTAGAATTCTTCCCTACCTTATTCCTGTGCTGAGATACAGGCTGCTCCAACCTGCTGTAAAATGCTTGATTTCGAGAGTGAGCGAAACTAATGAAAACATTGTTGGGGTAAAACCTAAAGGGAAAGGCCTAGCACCAAATTGCATTGGCCATCTGATCTAACTTCTGGAGGCAGTCAAAATGAGTATTTGAATTCTTCCCTACCTTATTCCTGTGCTGAGATACAGGCTGCTCCAACCTGCTGTAAAATGCTTGATTTCGAGAGTGAGCGAAACTAATGAAAACATTGTTGGGGTAAAACCTAAAGGGAAAGACCTAGCACCAAATCCAATTTGCCATCTGATCTAACTTCTGGAGGCAGTCAAAATGATCCTTAGAATTCTTCCCTACCTTATTCCTGTGCTGAGATACAGGCTGCTCCAACCTGCTGTAAAATGCTTGATTTCGAGAGTGAGCGAAACTAATGAAAACATTGTTGGGGTAAAACCTAAAGGGAAAGACCTAGCACCAAATCCAATTTGCCATCTGATCTAACTTCTGGAGGCAGTCAAAATGATCCTTAGAATTCTTCCCTACCTTATTCCTGTGCTGAGATACAGGCTGCTCCAACCTGCTGTAAAATGCTTGATTTCGAGAGTGAGCGAAACTAATGAAAACATTGTTGGGGTAAAACCTAAAGGGAAAGACCTAGCACCAAATCCAATTTGCCATCTGATCTAACTTCTGGAGGCAGTCAAAATGATCCTTAGAATTCTTCCCTACCTTATTCCTGTGCTGAGATACAGGCTGCTCCAACCTGCTGTAAAATGCTTGATTTCGAGAGTGAGCGAAACTAATGAAAACATTGTTGGGGTAAAACCTAAAGGGAAAGACCTAGCACCAAATCCAATTTGCCATCTGATCTAACTTCTGGAGGCAGTCAAAATGATCCTTAGAATTCTTCCCTACCTTATTCCTGTGCTGAGATACAGGCTGCTCCAACCTGCTGTAAAATGCTTGATTTCGAGAGTGAGCGAAACTAATGAAAACATTGTTGGGGTAAAACCTAAAGGGAAAGACCTAGCACCAAATCCAATTTGCCATCTGATCTAACTTCTGGAGGCAGTCAAAATGATCCTTAGAATTCTTCCCTACCTTATTCCTGTGCTGAGATACAGGCTGCTCCAACCTGCTGTAAAATGCTTGATTTCGAGAGTGAGCGAAACTAATGAAAACATTGTTGGGGTAAAACCTAAAGGGAAAGACCTAGCACCAAATCCAATTTGCCATCTGATCTAACTTCTGGAGGCAGTCAAAATGAGCCTTAGAATTCTTCCCTACCTTATTCCTGTGCTGAGATACAGGCTGCTCCAACCTGCTGTAAAATGCTTGATTTCGAGAGTGAGCGAAACTAATGAAAACATTGTTGGGGTAAAACCTAAAGGGAAAGACCTAGCACCAAATCCAATTTGCCATCTGATCTAACTTCTGGAGGCAGTCAAAATGATCCTTAGAATTCTTCCCTACCTTATTCCTGTGCTGAGATACAGGCTGCTCCAACCTGCTGTAAAATGCTTGATTTCGAGAGTGAGCGAAACTAATGAAAACATTGTTGGGGTAAAACCTAAAGGGAAAGACCTAGCACCAAATCCAATTTGCCATCTGATCTAACTTCTGGAGGCAGTCAAAATGAGCCTTAGAATTCTTCCCTACCTTATTCCTGTGCTGAGATACAGGCTGCTCCAACCTGCTTTAAAATGCTTGATTTCGAGAGTGAGCGAAACTAATGAAAACATTGTTGGGGTAAAACCTAAAGGGAAAGACCTAGCACCAAATCCAATTTGCCATCTGATCTAACTTCTGGAGGCAGTCAAAATGATCCTTAGAATTCTTCCCTACCTTATTCCTGTGCTGAGATACAGGCTGCTCCAACCTGCTGTAAAATGCTTGATTTCGAGAGTGAGCGAAACTAATGAAAACATTGTTGGGGTAAAACCTAAAGGGAAAGACCTAGCACCAAATCCAATTTGCCATCTGATCTAACTTCTGGAGGCAGTCAAAATGAGCCTTAGAATTCTTCCCTACCTTATTCCTGTGCTGAGATACAGGCTGCTCCAACCTGCTGTAAAATGCTTGATTTCGAGAGTGAGCGAAACTAATGAAAACATTGTTGGGGTAAAACCTAAAGGGAAAGACCTAGCACCAAATCCAATTTGCCATCTGATCTAACTTCTGGAGGCAGTCAAAATGAGTATTTGAATTCTTCCCTACCTTATTCCTGTGCTGAGATACAGGCTGCTCCAACCTGCTGTAAAATGCTTGATTTCGAGAGTGAGCGAAACTAATGAAAACATTGTTGGGGTAAAACCTAAAGGGAAAGACCTAGCACCAAATCCAATTTGCCATCTGATCTAACTTCTGGAGGCAGTCAAAATGATCCTTAGAATTCTTCCCTACCTTATTCCTGTGCTGAGATACAGGCTGCTCCAACCTGCTGTAAAATGCTTGATTTCGAGAGTGAGCGAAACTAATGAAAACATTGTTGGGGTAAAACCTAAAGGGAAAGACCTAGCACCAAATCCAATTTGCCATCTGATCTAACTTCTGGAGGCAGTCAAAATGATCCTTAGAATTCTTCCCTACCTTATTCCTGTGCTGAGATACAGGCTGCTCCAACCTGCTGTAAAATGCTTGATTTCGAGAGTGAGCGAAACTAATGAAAACATTGTTGGGGTAAAACCTAAAGGGAAAGACCTAGCACCAAATCCAATTTGCCATCTGATCTAACTTCTGGAGGCAGTCAAAATGATCCTTAGAATTCTTCCCTACCTTATTCCTGTGCTGAGATACAGGCTGCTCCAACCTGCTGTAAAATGCTTGATTTCGAGAGTGAGCGAAACTAATGAAAACATTGTTGGGGTAAAACCTAAAGGGAAAGACCTAGCACCAAATCCAATTTGCCATCTGATCTAACTTCTGGAGGCAGTCAAAATGATCCTTAGAATTCTTCCCTACCTTATTCCTGTGCTGAGATACAGGCTGCTCCAACCTGCTGTAAAATGCTTGATTTCGAGAGTGAGCGAAACTAATGAAAACATTGTTGGGGTAAAACCTAAAGGGAAAGACCTAGCACCAAATCCAATTTGCCATCTGATCTAACTTCTGGAGGCAGTCAAAATGATCCTTAGAATTCTTCCCTACCTTATTCCTGTGCTGAGATACAGGCTGCTCCAACCTGCTGTAAAATGCTTGATTTCGAGAGTGAGCGAAACTAATGAAAACATTGTTGGGGTAAAACCTAAAGGGAAAGACCTAGCACCAAATCCAATTTGCCATCTGATCTAACTTCTGGAGGCAGTCAAAATGATCCTTAGAATTCTTCCCTACCTTATTCCTGTGCTGAGATACAGGCTGCTCCAACCTGCTGTAAAATGCTTGATTTCGAGAGTGAGCGAAACTAATGAAAACATTGTTGGGGTAAAACCTAAAGGGAAAGACCTAGCACCAAATCCAATTTGCCATCTGATCTAACTTCTGGAGGCAGTCAAAATGATCCTTAGAATTCTTCCCTACCTTATTCCTGTGCTGAGATACAGGCTGCTCCAACCTGCTGTAAAATGCTTGATTTCGAGAGTGAGCGAAACTAATGAAAACATTGTTGGGGTAAAACCTAAAGGGAAAGACCTAGCACCAAATCCAATTTGCCATCTGATCTAACTTCTGGAGGCAGTCAAAATGATCCTTAGAATTCTTCCCTACCTTATTCCTGTGCTGAGATACAGGCTGCTCCAACCTGCTGTAAAATGCTTGATTTCGAGAGTGAGCGAAACTAATGAAAACATTGTTGGGGTAAAACCTAAAGGGAAAGACCTAGCACCAAATCCAATTTGCCATCTGATCTAACTTCTGGAGGCAGTCAAAATGATCCTTAGAATTCTTCCCTACCTTATTCCTGTGCTGAGATACAGGCTGCTCCAACCTGCTGTAAAATGCTTGATTTCGAGAGTGAGCGAAACTAATGAAAACATTGTTGGGGTAAAACCTAAAGGGAAAGACCTAGCACCAAATCCAATTTGCCATCTGATCTAACTTCTGGAGGCAGTCAAAATGATCCTTAGAATTCTTCCCTACCTTATTCCTGTGCTGAGATACAGGCTGCTCCAACCTGCTGTAAAATGCTTGATTTCGAGAGTGAGCGAAACTAATGAAAACATTGTTGGGGTAAAACCTAAAGGGAAAGACCTAGCACCAAATCCAATTTGCCATCTGATCTAACTTCTGGAGGCAGTCAAAATGATCCTTAGAATTCTTCCCTACCTTATTCCTGTGCTGAGATACAGGCTGCTCCAACCTGCTGTAAAATGCTTGATTTCGAGAGTGAGCGAAACTAATGAAAACATTGTTGGGGTAAAACCTAAAGGGAAAGACCTAGCACCAAATCCAATTTGCCATCTGATCTAACTTCTGGAGGCAGTCAAAATGATCCTTAGAATTCTTCCCTACCTTATTCCTGTGCTGAGATACAGGCTGCTCCAACCTGCTGTAAAATGCTTGATTTCGAGAGTGAGCGAAACTAATGAAAACATTGTTGGGGTAAAACCTAAAGGGAAAGACCTAGCACCAAATCCAATTTGCCATCTGATCTAACTTCTGGAGGCAGTCAAAATGATCCTTAGAATTCTTCCCTACCTTATTCCTGTGCTGAGATACAGGCTGCTCCAACCTGCTGTAAAATGCTTGATTTCGAGAGTGAGCGAAACTAATGAAAACATTGTTGGGGTAAAACCTAAAGGGAAAGACCTAGCACCAAATCCAATTTGCCATCTGATCTAACTTCTGGAGGCAGTCAAAATGAGTATTTGAATTCTTCCCTACCTTATTCCTGTGCTGAGATACAGGCTGCTCCAACCTGCTGTAAAATGCTTGATTTCGAGAGTGAGCGAAACTAATGAAAACATTGTTGGGGTAAAACCTAAAGGGAAAGACCTAGCACCAAATCCAATTTGCCATCTGATCTAACTTCTGGAGGCAGTCAAAATGAGCCTTAGAATTCTTCCCTACCTTATTCCTGTGCTGAGATACAGGCTGCTCCAACCTGCTGTAAAATGCTTGATTTCGAGAGTGAGCGAAACTAATGAAAACATTGTTGGGGTAAAACCTAAAGGGAAAGACCTAGCACCAAATCCAATTTGCCATCTGATCTAACTTCTGGAGGCAGTCAAAATGATCCTTAGAATTCTTCCCTACCTTATTCCTGTGCTGAGATACAGGCTGCTCCAACCTGCTGTAAAATGCTTGATTTCGAGAGTGAGCGAAACTAATGAAAACATTGTTGGGGTAAAACCTAAAGGGAAAGACCTAGCACCAAATCCAATTTGCCATCTGATCTAACTTCTGGAGGCAGTCAAAATGATCCTTAGAATTCTTCCCTACCTTATTCCTGTGCTGAGATACAGGCTGCTCCAACCTGCTGTAAAATGCTTGATTTCGAGAGTGAGCGAAACTAATGAAAACATTGTTGGGGTAAAACCTAAAGGGAAAGACCTAGCACTAAATTGCATTGGCCATCTGATCTAACTTCTGGAGGCAGTCAAAATGAGTATTTGAATTCTTCCCTACCTTATTCCTGTGCTGAGATACAGGCTGCTCCAACCTGCTGTAAAATGCTTGATTTCGAGAGTGAGCGAAACTAATGAAAACATTGTTGGGGTAAAACCTAAAGGGAAAGACCTAGCACCAAATCCAATTTGCCATCTGATCTAACTTCTGGAGGCAGTCAAAATGATCCTTAGAATTCTTCCCTACCTTATTCCTGTGCTGAGATACAGGCTGCTCCAACCTGCTGTAAAATGCTTGATTTCGAGAGTGAGCGAAACTAATGAAAACATTGTTGGGGTAAAACCTAAAGGGAAAGACCTAGCACCAAATCCAATTTGCCATCTGATCTAACTTCTGGAGGCAGTCAAAATGATCCTTAGAATTCTTCCCTACCTTATTCCTGTGCTGAGATACAGGCTGCTCCAACCTGCTGTAAAATGCTTGATTTCGAGAGTGAGCGAAACTAATGAAAACATTGTTGGGGTAAAACCTAAAGGGAAAGACCTAGCACCAAATCCAATTTGCCATCTGATCTAACTTCTGGAGGCAGTCAAAATGATCCTTAGAATTCTTCCCTACCTTATTCCTGTGCTGAGATACAGGCTGCTCCAACCTGCTGTAAAATGCTTGATTTCGAGAGTGAGCGAAACTAATGAAAACATTGTTGGGGTAAAACCTAAAGGGAAAGACCTAGCACCAAATCCAATTTGCCATCTGATCTAACTTCTGGAGGCAGTCAAAATGATCCTTAGAATTCTTCCCTACCTTATTCCTGTGCTGAGATACAGGCTGCTCCAACCTGCTGTAAAATGCTTGATTTCGAGAGTGAGCGAAACTAATGAAAACATTGTTGGGGTAAAACCTAAAGGGAAAGACCTAGCACCAAATCCAATTTGCCATCTGATCTAACTTCTGGAGGCAGTCAAAATGATCCTTAGAATTCTTCCCTACCTTATTCCTGTGCTGAGATACAGGCTGCTCCAACCTGCTGTAAAATGCTTGATTTCGAGAGTGAGCGAAACTAATGAAAACATTGTTGGGGTAAAACCTAAAGGGAAAGACCTAGCACCAAATCCAATTTGCCATCTGATCTAACTTCTGGAGGCAGTCAAAATGAGTATTTGAATTCTTCCCTACCTTATTCCTGTGCTGAGATACAGGCTGCTCCAACCTGCTGTAAAATGCTTGATTTCGAGAGTGAGCGAAACTAATGAAAACATTGTTGGGGTAAAACCTAAAGGGAAAGACCTAGCACCAAATCCAATTTGCCATCTGATCTAACTTCTGGAGGCAGTCAAAATGAGCCTTAGAATTCTTCCCTACCTTATTCCTGTGCTGAGATACAGGCTGCTCCAACCTGCTGTAAAATGCTTGATTTCGAGAGTGAGCGAAACTAATGAAAACATTGTTGGGGTAAAACCTAAAGGGAAAGACCTAGCACCAAATCCAATTTGCCATCTGATCTAACTTCTGGAGGCAGTCAAAATGATCCTTAGAATTCTTCCCTACCTTATTCCTGTGCTGAGATACAGGCTGCTCCAACCTGCTGTAAAATGCTTGATTTCGAGAGTGAGCGAAACTAATGAAAACATTGTTGGGGTAAAACCTAAAGGGAAAGACCTAGCACCAAATCCAATTTGCCATCTGATCTAACTTCTGGAGGCAGTCAAAATGATCCTTAGAATTCTTCCCTACCTTATTCCTGTGCTGAGATACAGGCTGCTCCAACCTGCTGTAAAATGCTTGATTTCGAGAGTGAGCGAAACTAATGAAAACATTGTTGGGGTAAAACCTAAAGGGAAAGACCTAGCACCAAATCCAATTTGCCATCTGATCTAACTTCTGGAGGCAGTCAAAATGATCCTTAGAATTCTTCCCTACCTTATTCCTGTGCTGAGATACAGGCTGCTCCAACCTGCTGTAAAATGCTTGATTTCGAGAGTGAGCGAAACTAATGAAAACATTGTTGGGGTAAAACCTAAAGGGAAAGACCTAGCACCAAATCCAATTTGCCATCTGATCTAACTTCTGGAGGCAGTCAAAATGATCCTTAGAATTCTTCCCTACCTTATTCCTGTGCTGAGATACAGGCTGCTCCAACCTGCTGTAAAATGCTTGATTTCGAGAGTGAGCGAAACTAATGAAAACATTGTTGGGGTAAAACCTAAAGGGAAAGACCTAGCACCAAATCCCATTGGCCATCTGATCTAACTTCTGGAGGCAGTCAAAATGATCCTTAGAATTCTTCCCTACCTTATTCCTGTGCTGAGATACAGGCTGCTCCAACCTGCTGTAAAATGCTTGATTTCGAGAGTGAGCGAAACTAATGAAAACATTGTTGGGGTAAAACCTAAAGGGAAAGACCTAGCACCAAATCCAATTTGCCATCTGATCTAACTTCTGGAGGCAGTCAAAATGATCCTTAGAATTCTTCCCTACCTTATTCCTGTGCTGAGATACAGGCTGCTCCAACCTGCTGTAAAATGCTTGATTTCGAGAGTGAGCGAAACTAATGAAAACATTGTTGGGGTAAAACCTAAAGGGAAAGGCCTAGCACCAAATTGCATTGGCCATCTGATCTAACTTCTGGAGGCAGTCAAAATGAGTATTTGAATTCTTCCCTACCTTATTCCTGTGCTGAGATACAGGCTGCTCCAACCTGCTGTAAAATGCTTGATTTCGAGAGTGAGCGAAACTAATGAAAACATTGTTGGGGTAAAACCTAAAGGGAAAGACCTAGCACCAAATCCAATTTGCCATCTGATCTAACTTCTGGAGGCAGTCAAAATGATCCTTAGAATTCTTCCCTACCTTATTCCTGTGCTGAGATACAGGCTGCTCCAACCTGCTGTAAAATGCTTGATTTCGAGAGTGAGCGAAACTAATGAAAACATTGTTGGGGTAAAACCTAAAGGGAAAGACCTAGCACCAAATCCAATTTGCCATCTGATCTAACTTCTGGAGGCAGTCAAAATGATCCTTAGAATTCTTCCCTACCTTATTCCTGTGCTGAGATACAGGCTGCTCCAACCTGCTGTAAAATGCTTGATTTCGAGAGTGAGCGAAACTAATGAAAACATTGTTGGGGTAAAACCTAAAGGGAAAGACCTAGCACCAAATCCAATTTGCCATCTGATCTAACTTCTGGAGGCAGTCAAAATGATCCTTAGAATTCTTCCCTACCTTATTCCTGTGCTGAGATACAGGCTGCTCCAACCTGCTGTAAAATGCTTGATTTCGAGAGTGAGCGAAACTAATGAAAACATTGTTGGGGTAAAACCTAAAGGGAAAGGCCTAGCACCAAATTGCATTGGCCATCTGATCTAACTTCTGGAGGCAGTCAAAATGAGTATTTGAATTCTTCCCTACCTTATTCCTGTGCTGAGATACAGGCTGCTCCAACCTGCTGTAAAATGCTTGATTTCGAGAGTGAGCGAAACTAATGAAAACATTGTTGGGGTAAAACCTAAAGGGAAAGACCTAGCACCAAATCCAATTTGCCATCTGATCTAACTTCTGGAGGCAGTCAAAATGATCCTTAGAATTCTTCCCTACCTTATTCCTGTGCTGAGATACAGGCTGCTCCAACCTGCTGTAAAATGCTTGATTTCGAGAGTGAGCGAAACTAATGAAAACATTGTTGGGGTAAAACCTAAAGGGAAAGACCTAGCACCAAATCCAATTTGCCATCTGATCTAACTTCTGGAGGCAGTCAAAATGAGCCTTAGAATTCTTCCCTACCTTATTCCTGTGCTGAGATACAGGCTGCTCCAACCTGCTGTAAAATGCTTGATTTCGAGAGTGAGCGAAACTAATGAAAACATTGTTGGGGTAAAACCTAAAGGGAAAGACCTAGCACCAAATCCAATTTGCCATCTGATCTAACTTCTGGAGGCAGTCAAAATGATCCTTAGAATTCTTCCCTACCTTATTCCTGTGCTGAGATACAGGCTGCTCCAACCTGCTGTAAAATGCTTGATTTCGAGAGTGAGCGAAACTAATGAAAACATTGTTGGGGTAAAACCTAAAGGGAAAGACCTAGCACCAAATCCAATTTGCCATCTGATCTAACTTCTGGAGGCAGTCAAAATGAGCCTTAGAATTCTTCCCTACCTTATTCCTGTGCTGAGATACAGGCTGCTCCAACCTGCTGTAAAATGCTTGATTTCGAGAGTGAGCGAAACTAATGAAAACATTGTTGGGGTAAAACCTAAAGGGAAAGACCTAGCACCAAATCCAATTTGCCATCTGATCTAACTTCTGGAGGCAGTCAAAATGATCCTTAGAATTCTTCCCTACCTTATTCCTGTGCTGAGATACAGGCTGCTCCAACCTGCTGTAAAATGCTTGATTTCGAGAGTGAGCGAAACTAATGAAAACATTGTTGGGGTAAAACCTAAAGGGAAAGACCTAGCACCAAATCCAATTTGCCATCTGATCTAACTTCTGGAGGCAGTCAAAATGATCCTTAGAATTCTTCCCTACCTTATTCCTGTGCTGAGATACAGGCTGCTCCAACCTGCTGTAAAATGCTTGATTTCGAGAGTGAGCGAAACTAATGAAAACATTGTTGGGGTAAAACCTAAAGGGAAAGGCCTAGCACCAAATTGCATTGGCCATCTGATCTAACTTCTGGAGGCAGTCAAAATGAGTATTTGAATTCTTCCCTACCTTATTCCTGTGCTGAGATACAGGCTGCTCCAACCTGCTGTAAAATGCTTGATTTCGAGAGTGAGCGAAACTAATGAAAACATTGTTGGGGTAAAACCTAAAGGGAAAGACCTAGCACCAAATCCAATTTGCCATCTGATCTAACTTCTGGAGGCAGTCAAAATGAGTATTTGAATTCTTCCCTACCTTATTCCTGTGCTGAGATACAGGCTGCTCCAACCTGCTGTAAAATGCTTGATTTCGAGAGTGAGCGAAACTAATGAAAACATTGTTGGGGTAAAACCTAAAGGGAAAGACCTAGCACCAAATCCAATTTGCCATCTGATCTAACTTCTGGAGGCAGTCAAAATGATCCTTAGAATTCTTCCCTACCTTATTCCTGTGCTGAGATACAGGCTGCTCCAACCTGCTGTAAAATGCTTGATTTCGAGAGTGAGCGAAACTAATGAAAACATTGTTGGGGTAAAACCTAAAGGGAAAGACCTAGCACCAAATCCAATTTGCCATCTGATCTAACTTCTGGAGGCAGTCAAAATGATCCTTAGAATTCTTCCCTACCTTATTCCTGTGCTGAGATACAGGCTGCTCCAACCTGCTGTAAAATGCTTGATTTCGAGAGTGAGCGAAACTAATGAAAACATTGTTGGGGTAAAACCTAAAGGGAAAGACCTAGCACCAAATCCAATTTGCCATCTGATCTAACTTCTGGAGGCAGTCAAAATGATCCTTAGAATTCTTCCCTACCTTATTCCTGTGCTGAGATACAGGCTGCTCCAACCTGCTGTAAAATGCTTGATTTCGAGAGTGAGCGAAACTAATGAAAACATTGTTGGGGTAAAACCTAAAGGGAAAGACCTAGCACCAAATCCAATTTGCCATCTGATCTAACTTCTGGAGGCAGTCAAAATGATCCTTAGAATTCTTCCCTACCTTATTCCTGTGCTGAGATACAGGCTGCTCCAACCTGCTGTAAAATGCTTGATTTCGAGAGTGAGCGAAACTAATGAAAACATTGTTGGGGTAAAACCTAAAGGGAAAGACCTAGCACCAAATCCAATTTGCCATCTGATCTAACTTCTGGAGGCAGTCAAAATGATCCTTAGAATTCTTCCCTACCTTATTCCTGTGCTGAGATACAGGCTGCTCCAACCTGCTGTAAAATGCTTGATTTCGAGAGTGAGCGAAACTAATGAAAACATTGTTGGGGTAAAACCTAAAGGGAAAGGCCTAGCACCAAATTGCATTGGCCATCTGATCTAACTTCTGGAGGCAGTCAAAATGAGTATTTGAATTCTTCCCTACCTTATTCCTGTGCTGAGATACAGGCTGCTCCAACCTGCTGTAAAATGCTTGATTTCGAGAGTGAGCGAAACTAATGAAAACATTGTTGGGGTAAAACCTAAAGGGAAAGACCTAGCACCAAATCCAATTTGCCATCTGATCTAACTTCTGGAGGCAGTCAAAATGATCCTTAGAATTCTTCCCTACCTTATTCCTGTGCTGAGATACAGGCTGCTCCAACCTGCTGTAAAATGCTTGATTTCGAGAGTGAGCGAAACTAATGAAAACATTGTTGGGGTAAAACCTAAAGGGAAAGACCTAGCACCAAATCCAATTTGCCATCTGATCTAACTTCTGGAGGCAGTCAAAATGATCCTTAGAATTCTTCCCTACCTTATTCCTGTGCTGAGATACAGGCTGCTCCAACCTGCTGTAAAATGCTTGATTTCGAGAGTGAGCGAAACTAATGAAAACATTGTTGGGGTAAAACCTAAAGGGAAAGGCCTAGCACCAAATTGCATTGGCCATCTGATCTAACTTCTGGAGGCAGTCAAAATGAGTATTTGAATTCTTCCCTACCTTATTCCTGTGCTGAGATACAGGCTGCTCCAACCTGCTGTAAAATGCTTGATTTCGAGAGTGAGCGAAACTAATGAAAACATTGTTGGGGTAAAACCTAAAGGGAAAGACCTAGCACCAAATCCAATTTGCCATCTGATCTAACTTCTGGAGGCAGTCAAAATGATCCTTAGAATTCTTCCCTACCTTATTCCTGTGCTGAGATACAGGCTGCTCCAACCTGCTGTAAAATGCTTGATTTCGAGAGTGAGCGAAACTAATGAAAACATTGTTGGGGTAAAACCTAAAGGGAAAGACCTAGCACCAAATCCAATTTGCCATCTGATCTAACTTCTGGAGGCAGTCAAAATGAGCCTTAGAATTCTTCCCTACCTTATTCCTGTGCTGAGATACAGGCTGCTCCAACCTGCTGTAAAATGCTTGATTTCGAGAGTGAGCGAAACTAATGAAAACATTGTTGGGGTAAAAACCTAAAGGGAAAGACCTAGCACCAAATCCAATTTGCCATCTGATCTAACTTCTGGAGGCAGTCAAAATGATCCTTAGAATTCTTCCCTACCTTATTCCTGTGCTGAGATACAGGCTGCTCCAACCTGCTGTAAAATGCTTGATTTCGAGAGTGAGCGAAACTAATGAAAACATTGTTGGGGTAAAACCTAAAGGGAAAGACCTAGCACCAAATCCAATTTGCCATCTGATCTAACTTCTGGAGGCAGTCAAAATGATCCTTAGAATTCTTCCCTACCTTATTCCTGTGCTGAGATACAGGCTGCTCCAACCTGCTGTAAAATGCTTGATTTCGAGAGTGAGCGAAACTAATGAAAACATTGTTGGGGTAAAACCTAAAGGGAAAGACCTAGCACCAAATCCAATTTGCCATCTGATCTAACTTCTGGAGGCAGTCAAAATGAGCCTTAGAATTCTTCCCTACCTTATTCCTGTGCTGAGATACAGGCTGCTCCAACCTGCTGTAAAATGCTTGATTTCGAGAGTGAGCGAAACTAATGAAAACATTGTTGGGGTAAAACCTAAAGGGAAAGACCTAGCACCAAATCCAATTTGCCATCTGATCTAACTTCTGGAGGCAGTCAAAATGATCCTTAGAATTCTTCCCTACCTTATTCCTGTGCTGAGATACAGGCTGCTCCAACCTGCTGTAAAATGCTTGATTTCGAGAGTGAGCGAAACTAATGAAAACATTGTTGGGGTAAAACCTAAAGGGAAAGACCTAGCACCAAATCCAATTTGCCATCTGATCTAACTTCTGGAGGCAGTCAAAATGATCCTTAGAATTCTTCCCTACCTTATTCCTGTGCTGAGATACAGGCTGCTCCAACCTGCTGTAAAATGCTTGATTTCGAGAGTGAGCGAAACTAATGAAAACATTGTTGGGGTAAAACCTAAAGGGAAAGACCTAGCACCAAATCCAATTTGCCATCTGATCTAACTTCTGGAGGCAGTCAAAATGATCCTTAGAATTCTTCCCTACCTTATTCCTGTGCTGAGATACAGGCTGCTCCAACCTGCTGTAAAATGCTTGATTTCGAGAGTGAGCGAAACTAATGAAAACATTGTTGGGGTAAAACCTAAAGGGAAAGACCTAGCACCAAATCCAATTTGCCATCTGATCTAACTTCTGGAGGCAGTCAAAATGATCCTTAGAATTCTTCCCTACCTTATTCCTGTGCTGAGATACAGGCTGCTCCAACCTGCTGTAAAATGCTTGATTTCGAGAGTGAGCGAAACTAATGAAAACATTGTTGGGGTAAAACCTAAAGGGAAAGGCCTAGCACCAAATTGCATTGGCCATCTGATCTAACTTCTGGAGGCAGTCAAAATGAGTATTTGAATTCTTCCCTACCTTATTCCTGTGCTGAGATACAGGCTGCTCCAACCTGCTGTAAAATGCTTGATTTCGAGAGTGAGCGAAACTAATGAAAACATTGTTGGGGTAAAACCTAAAGGGAAAGACCTAGCACCAAATCCAATTTGCCATCTGATCTAACTTCTGGAGGCAGTCAAAATGATCCTTAGAATTCTTCCCTACCTTATTCCTGTGCTGAGATACAGGCTGCTCCAACCTGCTGTAAAATGCTTGATTTCGAGAGTGAGCGAAACTAATGAAAACATTGTTGGGGTAAAACCTAAAGGGAAAGACCTAGCACCAAATCCAATTTGCCATCTGATCTAACTTCTGGAGGCAGTCAAAATGATCCTTAGAATTCTTCCCTACCTTATTCCTGTGCTGAGATACAGGCTGCTCCAACCTGCTGTAAAATGCTTGATTTCGAGAGTGAGCGAAACTAATGAAAACATTGTTGGGGTAAAACCTAAAGGGAAAGACCTAGCACCAAATCCAATTTGCCATCTGATCTAACTTCTGGAGGCAGTCAAAATGATCCTTAGAATTCTTCCCTACCTTATTCCTGTGCTGAGATACAGGCTGCTCCAACCTGCTGTAAAATGCTTGATTTCGAGAGTGAGCGAAACTAATGAAAACATTGTTGGGGTAAAACCTAAAGGGAAAGACCTAGCACCAAATCCAATTTGCCATCTGATCTAACTTCTGGAGGCAGTCAAAATGATCCTTAGAATTCTTCCCTACCTTATTCCTGTGCTGAGATACAGGCTGCTCCAACCTGCTGTAAAATGCTTGATTTCGAGAGTGAGCGAAACTAATGAAAACATTGTTGGGGGTAAAACCTAAAGGGAAAGACCTAGCACCAAATCCAATTTGCCATCTGATCTAACTTCTGGAGGCAGTCAAAATGATCCTTAGAATTCTTCCCTACCTTATTCCTGTGCTGAGATACAGGCTGCTCCAACCTGCTGTAAAATGCTTGATTTCGAGAGTGAGCGAAACTAATGAAAACATTGTTGGGGTAAAAACCTAAAGGGAAAGACCTAGCACCAAATCCAATTTGCCATCTGATCTAACTTCTGGAGGCAGTCAAAATGATCCTTAGAATTCTTCCCTACCTTATTCCTGTGCTGAGATACAGGCTGCTCCAACCTGCTGTAAAATGCTTGATTTCGAGAGTGAGCGAAACTAATGAAAACATTGTTGGGGTAAAACCTAAAGGGAAAGACCTAGCACCAAATCCAATTTGCCATCTGATCTAACTTCTGGAGGCAGTCAAAATGATCCTTAGAATTCTTCCCTACCTTATTCCTGTGCTGAGATACAGGCTGCTCCAACCTGCTGTAAAATGCTTGATTTCGAGAGTGAGCGAAACTAATGAAAACATTGTTGGGGTAAAACCTAAAGGGAAAGACCTAGCACCAAATCCAATTTGCCATCTGATCTAACTTCTGGAGGCAGTCAAAATGAGCCTTAGAATTCTTCCCTACCTTATTCCTGTGCTGAGATACAGGCTGCTCCAACCTGCTGTAAAATGCTTGATTTCGAGAGTGAGCGAAACTAATGAAAACATTGTTGGGGTAAAACCTAAAGGGAAAGACCTAGCACCAAATCCAATTTGCCATCTGATCTAACTTCTGGAGGCAGTCAAAATGATCCTTAGAATTCTTCCCTACCTTATTCCTGTGCTGAGATACAGGCTGCTCCAACCTGCTGTAAAATGCTTGATTTCGAGAGTGAGCGAAACTAATGAAAACATTGTTGGGGTAAAACCTAAAGGGAAAGACCTAGCACCAAATCCAATTTGCCATCTGATCTAACTTCTGGAGGCAGTCAAAATGAGCCTTAGAATTCTTCCCTACCTTATTCCTGTGCTGAGATACAGGCTGCTCCAACCTGCTGTAAAATGCTTGATTTCGAGAGTGAGCGAAACTAATGAAAACATTGTTGGGGTAAAACCTAAAGGGAAAGACCTAGCACCAAATCCTTGCCATCTGATCTAACTTCTGGAGGCAGTCAAAATGATCCTTAGAATTCTTCCCTACCTTATTCCTGTGCTGAGATACAGGCTGCTCCAACCTGCTGTAAAATGCTTGATTTCGAGAGTGAGCGAAACTAATGAAAACATTGTTGGGGTAAAACCTAAAGGGAAAGACCTAGCACCAAATCCAATTTGCCATCTGATCTAACTTCTGGAGGCAGTCAAAATGAGCCTTAGAATTCTTCCCTACCTTATTCCTGTGCTGAGATACAGGCTGCTCCAACCTGCTGTAAAATGCTTGATTTCGAGAGTGAGCGAAACTAATGAAAACATTGTTGGGGTAAAACCTAAAGGGAAAGACCTAGCACCAAATTGCATTGGCCATCTGATCTAACTTCTGGAGGCAGTCAAAATGAGTATTTGAATTCTTCCCTACCTTATTCCTGTGCTGAGATACAGGCTGCTCCAACCTGCTGTAAAATGCTTGATTTCGAGAGTGAGCGAAACTAATGAAAACATTGTTGGGGTAAAACCTAAAGGGAAAGACCTAGCACCCAAATCCAATTTGCCATCTGATCTAACTTCTGGAGGCAGTCAAAATGAGTATTTGAATTCTTCCCTACCTTATTCCTGTGCTGAGATACAGGCTGCTCCAACCTGCTGTAAAATGCTTGATTTCGAGAGTGAGCGAAACTAATGAAAACATTGTTGGGGTAAAACCTAAAGGGAAAGACCTAGCACCAAATCCAATTTGCCATCTGATCTAACTTCTGGAGGCAGTCAAAATGATCCTTAGAATTCTTCCCTACCTTATTCCTGTGCTGAGATACAGGCTGCTCCAACCTGCTGTAAAATGCTTGATTTCGAGAGTGAGCGAAACTAATGAAAACATTGTTGGGGTAAAACCTAAAGGGAAAGACCTAGCACCAAATCCAATTTGCCATCTGATCTAACTTCTGGAGGCAGTCAAAATGATCCTTAGAATTCTTCCCTACCTTATTCCTGTGCTGAGATACAGGCTGCTCCAACCTGCTGTAAAATGCTTGATTTCGAGAGTGAGCGAAACTAATGAAAACATTGTTGGGGTAAAACCTAAAGGGAAAGACCTAGCACCAAATCCAATTTGCCATCTGATCTAACTTCTGGAGGCAGTCAAAATGATCCTTAGAATTCTTCCCTACCTTATTCCTGTGCTGAGATACAGGCTGCTCCAACCTGCTGTAAAATGCTTGATTTCGAGAGTGAGCGAAACTAATGAAAACATTGTTGGGGTAAAACCTAAAGGGAAAGACCTAGCACCAAATCCAATTTGCCATCTGATCTAACTTCTGGAGGCAGTCAAAATGATCCTTAGAATTCTTCCCTACCTTATTCCTGTGCTGAGATACAGGCTGCTCCAACCTGCTGTAAAATGCTTGATTTCGAGAGTGAGCGAAACTAATGAAAACATTGTTGGGGTAAAACCTAAAGGGAAAGACCTAGCACCAAATCCAATTTGCCATCTGATCTAACTTCTGGAGGCAGTCAAAATGATCCTTAGAATTCTTCCCTACCTTATTCCTGTGCTGAGATACAGGCTGCTCCAACCTGCTGTAAAATGCTTGATTTCGAGAGTGAGCGAAACTAATGAAAACATTGTTGGGGTAAAACCTAAAGGGAAAGGCCTAGCACCAAATCCAATTTGCCATCTGATCTAACTTCTGGAGGCAGTCAAAATGAGTATTTGAATTCTTCCCTACCTTATTCCTGTGCTGAGATACAGGCTGCTCCAACCTGCTGTAAAATGCTTGATTTCGAGAGTGAGCGAAACTAATGAAAACATTGTTGGGGTAAAACCTAAAGGGAAAGACCTAGCACCAAATCCAATTTGCCATCTGATCTAACTTCTGGAGGCAGTCAAAATGATCCTTAGAATTCTTCCCTACCTTATTCCTGTGCTGAGATACAGGCTGCTCCAACCTGCTGTAAAATGCTTGATTTCGAGAGTGAGCGAAACTAATGAAAACATTGTTGGGGTAAAACCTAAAGGGAAAGACCTAGCACCAAATCCAATTTGCCATCTGATCTAACTTCTGGAGGCAGTCAAAATGATCCTTAGAATTCTTCCCTACCTTATTCCTGTGCTGAGATACAGGCTGCTCCAACCTGCTGTAAAATGCTTGATTTCGAGAGTGAGCGAAACTAATGAAAACATTGTTGGGGTAAAACCTAAAGGGAAAGACCTAGCACCAAATCCAATTTGCCATCTGATCTAACTTCTGGAGGCAGTCAAAATGAGCCTTAGAATTCTTCCCTACCTTATTCCTGTGCTGAGATACAGGCTGCTCCAACCTGCTGTAAAATGCTTGATTTCGAGAGTGAGCGAAACTAATGAAAACATTGTTGGGGTAAAACCTAAAGGGAAAGACCTAGCACCAAATCCAATTTGCCATCTGATCTAACTTCTGGAGGCAGTCAAAATGATCCTTAGAATTCTTCCCTACCTTATTCCTGTGCTGAGATACAGGCTGCTCCAACCTGCTGTAAAATGCTTGATTTCGAGAGTGAGCGAAACTAATGAAAACATTGTTGGGGTAAAACCTAAAGGGAAAGGCCGAGCACCAAATTGCATTGGCCATCTGATCTAACTTCTGGAGGCAGTCAAAATGAGTATTTGAATTCTTCCCTACCTTATTCCTGTGCTGAGATACAGGCTGCTCCAACCTGCTGTAAAATGCTTGATTTCGAGAGTGAGCGAAACTAATGAAAATATTGTTGGGGTAAAACCTAAAGGGAAAGACCTAGCACCAAATCCAATTTGCCATCTGATCTAACTTCTGGAGGCAGTCAAAATGATCCTTAGAATTCTTCCCTACCTTATTCCTGTGCTGAGATACAGGCTGCTCCAACCTGCTGTAAAATGCTTGATTTCGAGAGTGAGCGAAACTAATGAAAACATTGTTGGGGTAAAACCTAAAGGGAAAGGCCGAGCACCAAATTGCATTGGCCATCTGATCTAACTTCTGGAGGCAGTCAAAATGAGTATTTGAATTCTTCCCTACCTTATTCCTGTGCTGAGATACAGGCTGCTCCAACCTGCTGTAAAATGCTTGATTTCGAGAGTGAGCGAAACTAATGAAAACATTGTTGGGGTAAAACCTAAAGGGAAAGACCTAGCACCAAATCCAATTTGCCATCTGATCTAACTTCTGGAGGCAGTCAAAATGAGCCTTAGAATTCTTCCCTACCTTATTCCTGTGCTGAGATACAGGCTGCTCCAACCTGCTGTAAAATGCTTGATTTCGAGAGTGAGCGAAACTAATGAAAACATTGTTGGGGTAAAACCTAAAGGGAAAGACCTAGCACCAAATCCAATTTGCCATCTGATCTAACTTCTGGAGGCAGTCAAAATGATCCTTAGAATTCTTCCCTACCTTATTCCTGTGCTGAGATACAGGCTGCTCCAACCTGCTGTAAAATGCTTGATTTCGAGAGTGAGCGAAACTAATGAAAACATTGTTGGGGTAAAACCTAAAGGGAAAGACCTAGCACCAAATCCAATTTGCCATCTGATCTAACTTCTGGAGGCAGTCAAAATGATCCTTAGAATTCTTCCCTACCTTATTCCTGTGCTGAGATACAGGCTGCTCCAACCTGCTGTAAAATGCTTGATTTCGAGAGTGAGCGAAACTAATGAAAACATTGTTGGGGTAAAACCTAAAGGGAAAGACCTAGCACCAAATCCAATTTGCCATCTGATCTAACTTCTGGAGGCAGTCAAAATGATCCTTAGAATTCTTCCCTACCTTATTCCTGTGCTGAGATACAGGCTGCTCCAACCTGCTGTAAAATGCTTGATTTCGAGAGTGAGCGAAACTAATGAAAACATTGTTGGGGTAAAACCTAAAGGGAAAGACCTAGCACCAAATTCCATTGGCCATCTGATCTAACTTCTGGAGGCAGTCAAAATGATCCTTAGAATTCTTCCCTACCTTATTCCTGTGCTGAGATACAGGCTGCTCCAACCTGCTGTAAAATGCTTGATTTCGAGAGTGAGCGAAACTAATGAAAACATTGTTGGGGTAAAACCTAAAGGGAAAGGCCTAGCACCAAATTGCATTGGCCATCTGATCTAACTTCTGGAGGCAGTCAAAATGAGTATTTGAATTCTTCCCTACCTTATTCCTGTGCTGAGATACAGGCTGCTCCAACCTGCTGTAAAATGCTTGATTTCGAGAGTGAGCGAAACTAATGAAAACATTGTTGGGGTAAAACCTAAAGGGAAAGACCTAGCACCAAATCCAATTTGCCATCTGATCTAACTTCTGGAGGCAGTCAAAATGATCCTTAGAATTCTTCCCTACCTTATTCCTGTGCTGAGATACAGGCTGCTCCAACCTGCTGTAAAATGCTTGATTTCGAGAGTGAGCGAAACTAAAGAAAACATTGTTGGGGTAAAACCTAAAGGGAAAGACCTAGCACCAAATCCAATTTGCCATCTGATCTAACTTCTGGAGGCAGTCAAAATGATCCTTAGAATTCTTCCCTACCTTATTCCTGTGCTGAGATACAGGCTGCTCCAACCTGCTGTAAAATGCTTGATTTCGAGAGTGAGCGAAACTAATGAAAACATTGTTGGGGTAAAACCTAAAGGGAAAGACCTAGCACCAAATCCAATTTGCCATCTGATCTAACTTCTGGAGGCAGTCAAAATGATCCTTAGAATTCTTCCCTACCTTATTCCTGTGCTGAGATACAGGCTGCTCCAACCTGCTGTAAAATGCTTGATTTCGAGAGTGAGCGAAACTAATGAAAACATTGTTGGGGTAAAACCTAAAGGGAAAGACCTAGCACCAAATCCAATTTGCCATCTGATCTAACTTCTGGAGGCAGTCAAAATGATCCTTAGAATTCTTCCCTACCTTATTCCTGTGCTGAGATACAGGCTGCTCCAACCTGCTGTAAAATGCTTGATTTCGAGAGTGAGCGAAACTAATGAAAACATTGTTGGGGTAAAACCTAAAGGGAAAGACCTAGCACCAAATCCAATTTGCCATCTGATCTAACTTCTGGAGGCAGTCAAAATGATCCTTAGAATTCTTCCCTACCTTATTCCTGTGCTGAGATACAGGCTGCTCCAACCTGCTGTAAAATGCTTGATTTCGAGAGTGAGCGAAACTAATGAAAACATTGTTGGGGTAAAACCTAAAGGGAAAGACCTAGCACCAAATCCAATTTGCCATCTGATCTAACTTCTGGAGGCAGTCAAAATGAGCCTTAGAATTCTTCCCTACCTTATTCCTGTGCTGAGATACAGGCTGCTCCAACCTGCTGTAAAATGCTTGATTTCGAGAGTGAGCGAAACTAATGAAAACATTGTTGGGGTAAAACCTAAAGGGAAAGACCTAGCACCAAATCCAATTTGCCATCTGATCTAACTTCTGGAGGCAGTCAAAATGATCCTTAGAATTCTTCCCTACCTTATTCCTGTGCTGAGATACAGGCTGCTCCAACCTGCTGTAAAATGCTTGATTTCGAGAGTGAGCGAAACTAATGAAAACATTGTTGGGGTAAAACCTAAAGGGAAAGACCTAGCACCAAATCCAATTTGCCATCTGATCTAACTTCTGGAGGCAGTCAAAATGATCCTTAGAATTCTTCCCTACCTTATTCCTGTGCTGAGATACAGGCTGATCCAACCTGCTGTAAAATGCTTGATTTCGAGAGTGAGCGAAACTAATGAAAACATTGTTGGGGTAAAACCTAAAGGGAAAGACCTAGCACCAAATCCAATTTGCCATCTGATCTAACTTCTGGAGGCAGTCAAAATGAGCCTTAGAATTCTTCCCTACCTTATTCCTGTGCTGAGATACAGGCTGCTCCAACCTGCTGTAAAATGCTTGATTTCGAGAGTGAGCGAAACTAATGAAAACATTGTTGGGGTAAAACCTAAAGGGAAAGACCTAGCACCAAATCCAATTTGCCATCTGATCTAACTTCTGGAGGCAGTCAAAATGATCCTTAGAATTCTTCCCTACCTTATTCCTGTGCTGAGATACAGGCTGCTCCAACCTGCTGTAAAATGCTTGATTTCGAGAGTGAGCGAAACTAATGAAAACATTGTTGGGGTAAAACCTAAAGGGAAAGACCTAGCACCAAATCCAATTTGCCATCTGATCTAACTTCTGGAGGCAGTCAAAATGATCCTTAGAATTCTTCCCTACCTTATTCCTGTGCTGAGATACAGGCTGCTCCAACCTGCTGTAAAATGCTTGATTTCGAGAGTGAGCGAAACTAATGAAAACATTGTTGGGGTAAAACCTAAAGGGAAAGACCTAGCACCAAATCCAATTTGCCATCTGATCTAACTTCTGGAGGCAGTCAAAATGAGCCTTAGAATTCTTCCCTACCTTATTCCTGTGCTGAGATACAGGCTGCTCCAACCTGCTGTAAAATGCTTGATTTCGAGAGTGAGCGAAACTAATGAAAACATTGTTGGGGTAAAACCTAAAGGGAAAGACCTAGCACCAAATCCAATTTGCCATCTGATCTAACTTCTGGAGGCAGTCAAAATGATCCTTAGAATTCTTCCCTACCTTATTCCTGTGCTGAGATACAGGCTGCTCCAACCTGCTGTAAAATGCTTGATTTCGAGAGTGAGCGAAACTAATGAAAACATTGTTGGGGTAAAACCTAAAGGGAAAGACCTAGCACCAAATCCAATTTGCCATCTGATCTAACTTCTGGAGGCAGTCAAAATGATCCTTAGAATTCTTCCCTACCTTATTCCTGTGCTGAGATACAGGCTGCTCCAACCTGCTGTAAAATGCTTGATTTCGAGAGTGAGCGAAACTAATGAAAACATTGTTGGGGTAAAACCTAAAGGGAAAGACCTAGCACCAAATCCAATTTGCCATCTGATCTAACTTCTGGAGGCAGTCAAAATGATCCTTAGAATTCTTCCCTACCTTATTCCTGTGCTGAGATACAGGCTGCTCCAACCTGCTGTAAAATGCTTGATTTCGAGAGTGAGCGAAACTAATGAAAACATTGTTGGGGTAAAACCTAAAGGGAAAGACCTAGCACCAAATCCAATTTGCCATCTGATCTAACTTCTGGAGGCAGTCAAAATGATCCTTAGAATTCTTCCCTACCTTATTCCTGTGCTGAGATACAGGCTGCTCCAACCTGCTGTAAAATGCTTGATTTCGAGAGTGAGCGAAACTAATGAAAACATTGTTGGGGTAAAACCTAAAGGGAAAGGCCTAGCACCAAATTGCATTGGCCATCTGATCTAACTTCTGGAGGCAGTCAAAATGAGTATTTGAATTCTTCCCTACCTTATTCCTGTGCTGAGATACAGGCTGCTCCAACCTGCTGTAAAATGCTTGATTTCGAGAGTGAGCGAAACTAATGAAAACATTGTTGGGGTAAAACCTAAAGGGAAAGACCTAGCACCAAATCCAATTTGCCATCTGATCTAACTTCTGGAGGCAGTCAAAATGAGTATTTGAATTCTTCCCTACCTTATTCCTGTGCTGAGATACAGGCTGCTCCAACCTGCTGTAAAATGCTTGATTTCGAGAGTGAGCGAAACTAATGAAAACATTGTTGGGGTAAAACCTAAAGGGAAAGACCTAGCACCAAATCCAATTTGCCATCTGATCTAACTTCTGGAGGCAGTCAAAATGATCCTTAGAATTCTTCCCTACCTTATTCCTGTGCTGAGATACAGGCTGCTCCAACCTGCTGTAAAATGCTTGATTTCGAGAGTGAGCGAAACTAATGAAAACATTGTTGGGGTAAAACCTAAAGGGAAAGACCTAGCACCAAATCCAATTTGCCATCTGATCTAACTTCTGGAGGCAGTCAAAATGATCCTTAGAATTCTTCCCTACCTTATTCCTGTGCTGAGATACAGGCTGCTCCAACCTGCTGTAAAATGCTTGATTTCGAGAGTGAGCGAAACTAATGAAAACATTGTTGGGGTAAAACCTAAAGGGAAAGACCTAGCACCAAATCCAATTTGCCATCTGATCTAACTTCTGGAGGCAGTCAAAATGATCCTTAGAATTCTTCCCTACCTTATTCCTGTGCTGAGATACAGGCTGCTCCAACCTGCTGTAAAATGCTTGATTTCGAGAGTGAGCGAAACTAATGAAAACATTGTTGGGGTAAAACCTAAAGGGAAAGACCTAGCACCAAATCCAATTTGCCATCTGATCTAACTTCTGGAGGCAGTCAAAATGATCCTTAGAATTCTTCCCTACCTTATTCCTGTGCTGAGATACAGGCTGCTCCAACCTGCTGTAAAATGCTTGATTTCGAGAGTGAGCGAAACTAATGAAAACATTGTTGGGGTAAAACCTAAAGGGAAAGACCTAGCACCAAATCCAATTTGCCATCTGATCTAACTTCTGGAGGCAGTCAAAATGATCCTTAGAATTCTTCCCTACCTTATTCCTGTGCTGAGATACAGGCTGCTCCAACCTGCTGTAAAATGCTTGATTTCGAGAGTGAGCGAAACTAATGAAAACATTGTTGGGGTAAAACCTAAAGGGAAAGGCCTAGCACCAAATTGCATTGGCCATCTGATCTAACTTCTGGAGGCAGTCAAAATGAGTATTTGAATTCTTCCCTACCTTATTCCTGTGCTGAGATACAGGCTGCTCCAACCTGCTGTAAAATGCTTGATTTCGAGAGTGAGCGAAACTAATGAAAACATTGTTGGGGTAAAACCTAAAGGGAAAGACCTAGCACCAAATCCAATTTGCCATCTGATCTAACTTCTGGAGGCAGTCAAAATGAGCCTTAGAATTCTTCCCTACCTTATTCCTGTGCTGAGATACAGGCTGCTCCAACCTGCTGTAAAATGCTTGATTTCGAGAGTGAGCGAAACTAATGAAAACATTGTTGGGGTAAAACATAAAGGGAAAGACCTAGCACCAAATCCAATTTGCCATCTGATCTAACTTCTGGAGGCAGTCAAAATGATCCTTAGAATTCTTCCCTACCTTATTCCTGTGCTGAGATACAGGCTGCTCCAACCTGCTGTAAAATGCTTGATTTCGAGAGTGAGCGAAACTAATGAAAACATTGTTGGGGTAAAACCTAAAGGGAAAGACCTAGCACCAAATCCAATTTGCCATCTGATCTAACTTCTGGAGGCAGTCAAAATGATCCTTAGAATTCTTCCCTACCTTATTCCTGTGCTGAGATACAGGCTGCTCCAACCTGCTGTAAAATGCTTGATTTCGAGAGTGAGCGAAACTAATGAAAACATTGTTGGGGTAAAACCTAAAGGGAAAGACCTAGCACCAAATCCAATTTGCCATCTGATCTAACTTCTGGAGGCAGTCAAAATGATCCTTAGAATTCTTCCCTACCTTATTCCTGTGCTGAGATACAGGCTGCTCCAACCTGCTGTAAAATGCTTGATTTCGAGAGTGAGCGAAACTAATGAAAACATTGTTGGGGTAAAACCTAAAGGGAAAGGCCGAGCACCAAATTGCATTGGCCATCTGATCTAACTTCTGGAGGCAGTCAAAATGAGTATTTGAATTCTTCCCTACCTTATTCCTGTGCTGAGATACAGGCTGCTCCAACCTGCTGTAAAATGCTTGATTTCGAGAGTGAGCGAAACTAATGAAAACATTGTTGGGGTAAAACCTAAAGGGAAAGACCTAGCACCAAATCCAATTTGCCATCTGATCTAACTTCTGGAGGCAGTCAAAATGATCCTTAGAATTCTTCCCTACCTTATTCCTGTGCTGAGATACAGGCTGCTCCAACCTGCTGTAAAATGCTTGATTTCGAGAGTGAGCGAAACTAATGTAAACATTGTTGGGGTAAAACCTAAAGGGAAAGACCTAGCACCAAATCCAATTTGCCATCTGATCTAACTTCTGGAGGCAGTCAAAATGATCCTTAGAATTCTTCCCTACCTTATTCCTGTGCTGAGATACAGGCTGCTCCAACCTGCTGTAAAATGCTTGATTTCGAGAGTGAGCGAAACTAATGAAAACATTGTTGGGGTAAAACCTAAAGGGAAAGACCTAGCACCAAATCCAATTTGCCATCTGATCTAACTTCTGGAGGCAGTCAAAATGATCCTTAGAATTCTTCCCTACCTTATTCCTGTGCTGAGATACAGGCTGCTCCAACCTGCTGTAAAATGCTTGATTTCGAGAGTGAGCGAAACTAATGAAAACATTGTTGGGGTAAAACCTAAAGGGAAAGACCTAGCACCAAATCCAATTTGCCATCTGATCTAACTTCTGGAGGCAGTCAAAATGAGTATTTGAATTCTTCCCTACCTTATTCCTGTGCTGAGATACAGGCTGCTCCAACCTGCTGTAAAATGCTTGATTTCGAGAGTGAGCGAAACTAATGAAAACATTGTTGGGGTAAAACCCAAAGGGAAAGGCCTAGCACCAAATTGCATTGGCCATCTGATCTAACTTCTGGAGGCAGTCAAAATGAGTATTTGAATTCTTCCCTACCTTATTCCTGTGCTGAGATACAGGCTGCTCCAACCTGCTGTAAAATGCTTGATTTCGAGAGTGAGCGAAACTAATGAAAACATTGTTGGGGTAAAACCTAAAGGGAAAGACCTAGCACCAAATCCAATTTGCCATCTGATCTAACTTCTGGAGGCAGTCAAAATGATCCTTAGAATTCTTCCCTACCTTATTCCTGTGCTGAGATACAGGCTGCTCCAACCTGCTGTAAAATGCTTGATTTCGAGAGTGAGCGAAACTAATGAAAACATTGTTGGGGTAAAACCTAAAGGGAAAGACCTAGCACCAAATCCAATTTGCCATCTGATCTAACTTCTGGAGGCAGTCAAAATGATCCTTAGAATTCTTCCCTACCTTATTCCTGTGCTGAGATACAGGCTGCTCCAACCTGCTGTAAAATGCTTGATTTCGAGAGTGAGCGAAACTAATGAAAACATTGTTGGGGTAAAACCTAAAGGGAAAGACCTAGCACCAAATCCAATTTGCCATCTGATCTAACTTCTGGAGGCAGTCAAAATGATCCTTAGAATTCTTCCCTACCTTATTCCTGTGCTGAGATACAGGCTGCTCCAACCTGCTGTAAAATGCTTGATTTCGAGAGTGAGCGAAACTAATGAAAACATTGTTGGGGTAAAACCTAAAGGGAAAGACCTAGCACCAAATCCAATTTGCCATCTGATCTAACTTCTGGAGGCAGTCAAAATGATCCTTAGAATTCTTCCCTACCTTATTCCTGTGCTGAGATACAGGCTGCTCCAACCTGCTGTAAAATGCTTGATTTCGAGAGTGAGCGAAACTAATGAAAACATTGTTGGGGTAAAACCTAAAGGGAAAGGCCGAGCACCAAATTGCATTGGCCATCTGATCTAACTTCTGGAGGCAGTCAAAATGAGTATTTGAATTCTTCCCTACCTTATTCCTGTGCTGAGATACAGGCTGCTCCAACCTGCTGTAAAATGCTTGATTTCGAGAGTGAGCGAAACTAATGAAAACATTGTTGGGGTAAAACCTAAAGGGAAAGACCTAGCACCAAATCCAATTTGCCATCTGATCTAACTTCTGGAGGCAGTCAAAATGATCCTTAGAATTCTTCCCTACCTTATTCCTGTGCTGAGATACAGGCTGCTCCAACCTGCTGTAAAATGCTTGATTTCGAGAGTGAGCGAAACTAATGAAAACATTGTTGGGGTAAAACCTAAAGGGAAAGGCCTAGAACCAAATTGCATTGACCATCTGATCTAACTTCTGGAGGCAGTCAAAATGATCCTTAGAATTCTTCCCTACCTTATTCCTGTGCTGAGATACAGGCTGCTCCAACCTGCTGTAAAATGCTTGATTTCGAGAGTGAGCGAAACTAATGAAAACATTGTTGGGGTAAAACCTAAAGGGAAAGGCCTAGCACCAAATCCAATTTGCCATCTGATCTAACTTCTGGAGGCAGTCAAAATGATCCTTAGAATTCTTCCCTACCTTATTCCTGTGCTGAGATACAGGCTGCTCCAACCTGCTGTAAAATGCTTGATTTCGAGAGTGAGCGAAACTAATGAAAACATTGTTGGGGTAAAACCTAAAGGGAAAGACCTAGCACCAAATCCAATTTGCCATCTGATCTAACTTCTGGAGGCAGTCAAAATGATCCTTAGAATTCTTCCCTACCTTATTCCTGTGCTGAGATACAGGCTGCTCCAACCTGCTGTAAAATGCTTGATTTCGAGAGTGAGCGAAACTAATGAAAACATTGTTGGGGTAAAACCTAAAGGGAAAGACCTAGCACCAAATCCAATTTGCCATCTGATCTAACTTCTGGAGGCAGTCAAAATGATCCTTAGAATTCTTCCCTACCTTATTCCTGTGCTGAGATACAGGCTGCTCCAACCTGCTGTAAAATGCTTGATTTCGAGAGTGAGCGAAACTAATGAAAACATTGTTGGGGTAAAACCTAAAGGGAAAGACCTAGCACCAAATCCAATTTGCCATCTGATCTAACTTCTGGAGGCAGTCAAAATGATCCTTAGAATTCTTCCCTACCTTATTCCTGTGCTGAGATACAGGCTGCTCCAACCTGCTGTAAAATGCTTGATTTCGAGAGTGAGCGAAACTAATGAAAACATTGTTGGGGTAAAACCTAAAGGGAAAGACCTAGCACCAAATCCAATTTGCCATCTGATCTAACTTCTGGAGGCAGTCAAAATGATCCTTAGAATTCTTCCCTACCTTATTCCTGTGCTGAGATACAGGCTGCTCCAACCTGCTGTAAAATGCTTGATTTCGAGAGTGAGCGAAACTAATGAAAACATTGTTGGGGTAAAACATAAAGGGAAAGACCTAGCACCAAATCCAATTTGCCATCTGATCTAACTTCTGGAGGCAGTCAAAATGATCCTTAGAATTCTTCCCTACCTTATTCCTGTGCTGAGATACAGGCTGCTCCAACCTGCTGTAAAATGCTTGATTTCGAGAGTGAGCGAAACTAATGAAAACATTGTTGGGGTAAAACCTAAAGGGAAAGGCCTAGCACCAAATTGCATTGGCCATCTGATCTAACTTCTGGAGGCAGTCAAAATGAGTATTTGAATTCTTCCCTACCTTATTCCTGTGCTGAGATACAGGCTGCTCCAACCTGCTGTAAAATGCTTGATTTCGAGAGTGAGCGAAACTAATGAAAACATTGTTGGGGTAAAACCTAAAGGGAAAGACCTAGCACCAAATCCAATTTGCCATCTGATCTAACTTCTGGAGGCAGTCAAAATGAGTATTTGAATTCTTCCCTACCTTATTCCTGTGCTGAGATACAGGCTGCTCCAACCTGCTGTAAAATGCTTGATTTCGAGAGTGAGCGAAACTAATGAAAACATTGTTGGGGTAAAACCTAAAGGGAAAGACCTAGCACCAAATCCAATTTGCCATCTGATCTAACTTCTGGAGGCAGTCAAAATGATCCTTAGAATTCTTCCCTACCTTATTCCTGTGCTGAGATACAGGCTGCTCCAACCTGCTGTAAAATGCTTGATTTCGAGAGTGAGCGAAACTAATGAAAACATTGTTGGGGTAAAACCTAAAGGGAAAGACCTAGCACCAAATCCAATTTGCCATCTGATCTAACTTCTGGAGGCAGTCAAAATGATCCTTAGAATTCTTCCCTACCTTATTCCTGTGCTGAGATACAGGCTGCTCCAACCTGCTGTAAAATGCTTGATTTCGAGAGTGAGCGAAACTAATGAAAACATTGTTGGGGTAAAACCTAAAGGGAAAGACCTAGCACCAAATCCAATTTGCCATCTGATCTAACTTCTGGAGGCAGTCAAAATGATCCTTAGAATTCTTCCCTACCTTATTCCTGTGCTGAGATACAGGCTGCTCCAACCTGCTGTAAAATGCTTGATTTCGAGAGTGAGCGAAACTAATGAAAACATTGTTGGGGTAAAACCTAAAGGGAAAGACCTAGCACCAAATCCAATTTGCCATCTGATCTAACTTCTGGAGGCAGTCAAAATGATCCTTAGAATTCTTCCCTACCTTATTCCTGTGCTGAGATACAGGCTGCTCCAACCTGCTGTAAAATGCTTGATTTCGAGAGTGAGCGAAACTAATGAAAACATTGTTGGGGTAAAACCTAAAGGGAAAGACCTAGCACCAAATCCAATTTGCCATCTGATCTAACTTCTGGAGGCAGTCAAAATGATCCTTAGAATTCTTCCCTACCTTATTCCTGTGCTGAGATACAGGCTGCTCCAACCTGCTGTAAAATGCTTGATTTCGAGAGTGAGCGAAACTAATGAAAACATTGTTGGGGTAAAACCTAAAGGGAAAGGCCTAGCACCAAATTGCATTGGCCATCTGATCTAACTTCTGGAGGCAGTCAAAATGAGTATTTGAATTCTTCCCTACCTTATTCCTGTGCTGAGATACAGGCTGCTCCAACCTGCTGTAAAATGCTTGATTTCGAGAGTGAGCGAAACTAATGAAAACATTGTTGGGGTAAAACCTAAAGGGAAAGACCTAGCACCAAATCCAATTTGCCATCTGATCTAACTTCTGGAGGCAGTCAAAATGATCCTTAGAATTCTTCCCTACCTTATTCCTGTGCTGAGATACAGGCTGCTCCAACCTGCTGTAAAATGCTTGATTTCGAGAGTGAGCGAAACTAATGAAAACATTGTTGGGGTAAAACATAAAGGGAAAGACCTAGCACCAAATCCAATTTGCCATCTGATCTAACTTCTGGAGGCAGTCAAAATGATCCTTAGAATTCTTCCCTACCTTATTCCTGTGCTGAGATACAGGCTGCTCCAACCTGCTGTAAAATGCTTGATTTCGAGAGTGAGCGAAACTAATGAAAACATTGTTGGGGTAAAACCTAAAGGGAAAGACCTAGCACCAAATCCAATTTGCCATCTGATCTAACTTCTGGAGGCAGTCAAAATGATCCTTAGAATTCTTCCCTACCTTATTCCTGTGCTGAGATACAGGCTGCTCCAACCTGCTGTAAAATGCTTGATTTCGAGAGTGAGCGAAACTAATGAAAACATTGTTGGGGTAAAACCTAAAGGGAAAGACCTAGCACCAAATCCAATTTGCCATCTGATCTAACTTCTGGAGGCAGTCAAAATGATCCTTAGAATTCTTCCCTACCTTATTCCTGTGCTGAGATACAGGCTGCTCCAACCTGCTGTAAAATGCTTGATTTCGAGAGTGAGCGAAACTAATGAAAACATTGTTGGGGTAAAACCTAAAGGGAAAGGCCGAGCACCAAATTGCATTGGCCATCTGATCTAACTTCTGGAGGCAGTCAAAATGAGTATTTGAATTCTTCCCTACCTTATTCCTGTGCTGAGATACAGGCTGCTCCAACCTGCTGTAAAATGCTTGATTTCGAGAGTGAGCGAAACTAATGAAAACATTGTTGGGGTAAAACATAAAGGGAAAGACCTAGCACCAAATCCAATTTGCCATCTGATCTAACTTCTGGAGGCAGTCAAAATGATCCTTAGAATTCTTCCCTACCTTATTCCTGTGCTGAGATACAGGCTGCTCCAACCTGCTGTAAAATGCTTGATTTCGAGAGTGAGCGAAACTAATGAAAACATTGTTGGGGTAAAACCTAAAGGGAAAGACCTAGCACCAAATCCAATTTGCCATCTGATCTAACTTCTGGAGGCAGTCAAAATGATCCTTAGAATTCTTCCCTACCTTATTCCTGTGCTGAGATACAGGCTGCTCCAACCTGCTGTAAAATGCTTGATTTCGAGAGTGAGCGAAACTAATGAAAACATTGTTGGGGTAAAACCTAAAGGGAAAGACCTAGCACCAAATCCAATTTGCCATCTGATCTAACTTCTGGAGGCAGTCAAAATGATCCTTAGAATTCTTCCCTACCTTATTCCTGTGCTGAGATACAGGCTGCTCCAACCTGCTGTAAAATGCTTGATTTCGAGAGTGAGCGAAACTAATGAAAACATTGTTGGGGTAAAACCTAAAGGGAAAGACCTAGCACCAAATCCAATTTGCCATCTGATCTAACTTCTGGAGGCAGTCAAAATGAGTATTTGAATTCTTCCCTACCTTATTCCTGTGCTGAGATACAGGCTGCTCCAACCTGCTGTAAAATGCTTGATTTCGAGAGTGAGCGAAACTAATGAAAACATTGTTGGGGTAAAACCCAAAGGGAAAGGCCTAGCACCAAATTGCATTGGCCATCTGATCTAACTTCTGGAGGCAGTCAAAATGAGTATTTGAATTCTTCCCTACCTTATTCCTGTGCTGAGATACAGGCTGCTCCAACCTGCTGTAAAATGCTTGATTTCGAGAGTGAGCGAAACTAATGAAAACATTGTTGGGGTAAAACCTAAAGGGAAAGACCTAGCACCAAATCCAATTTGCCATCTGATCTAACTTCTGGAGGCAGTCAAAATGATCCTTAGAATTCTTCCCTACCTTATTCCTGTGCTGAGATACAGGCTGCTCCAACCTGCTGTAAAATGCTTGATTTCGAGAGTGAGCGAAACTAATGAAAACATTGTTGGGGTAAAACCTAAAGGGAAAGACCTAGCACCAAATCCAATTTGCCATCTGATCTAACTTCTGGAGGCAGTCAAAATGATCCTTAGAATTCTTCCCTACCTTATTCCTGTGCTGAGATACAGGCTGCTCCAACCTGCTGTAAAATGCTTGATTTCGAGAGTGAGCGAAACTAATGAAAACATTGTTGGGGTAAAACCTAAAGGGAAAGACCTAGCACCAAATCCAATTTGCCATCTGATCTAACTTCTGGAGGCAGTCAAAATGAGTATTTGAATTCTTCCCTACCTTATTCCTGTGCTGAGATACAGGCTGCTCCAACCTGCTGTAAAATGCTTGATTTCGAGAGTGAGCGAAACTAATGAAAACATTGTTGGGGTAAAACCTAAAGGGAAAGACCTAGCACCAAATCCAATTTGCCATCTGATCTAACTTCTGGAGGCAGTCAAAATGATCCTTAGAATTCTTCCCTACCTTATTCCTGTGCTGAGATACAGGCTGCTCCAACCTGCTGTAAAATGCTTGATTTCGAGAGTGAGCGAAACTAATGAAAACATTGTTGGGGTAAAACCTAAAGGGAAAGACCTAGCACCAAATCCAATTTGCCATCTGATCTAACTTCTGGAGGCAGTCAAAATGAGTATTTAAATTCTTCCCTACCTTATTCCTGTGCTGAGATACAGGCTGCTCCAACCTGCTGTAAAATGCTTGATTTCGAGAGTGAGCGAAACTAATGAAAACATTGTTGGGGTAAAACCTAAAGGGAAAGACCTAGCACCAAATCCAATTTGCCATCTGATCTAACTTCTGGAGGCAGTCAAAATGATCCTTAGAATTCTTCCCTACCTTATTCCTGTGCTGAGATACAGGCTGCTCCAACCTGCTGTAAAATGCTTGATTTCGAGAGTGAGCGAAACTAATGAAAACATTGTTGGGGTAAAACCTAAAGGGAAAGACCTAGCACCAAATCCAATTTGCCATCTGATCTAACTTCTGGAGGCAGTCAAAATGATCCTTAGAATTCTTCCCTACCTTATTCCTGTGCTGAGATACAGGCTGCTCCAACCTGCTGTAAAATGCTTGATTTTGAGAGTGAGCGAAACTAATGAAAACATTGTTGGGGTAAAACCTAAAGGGAAAGACCTAGCACCAAATCCAATTTGCCATCTGATCTAACTTCTGGAGGCAGTCAAAATGATCCTTAGAATTCTTCCCTACCTTATTCCTGTGCTGAGATACAGGCTGCTCCAACCTGCTGTAAAATGCTTGATTTCGAGAGTGAGCGAAACTAATGAAAACATTGTTGGGGTAAAACCTAAAGGGAAAGACCTAGCACCAAATCCAATTTGCCATCTGATCTAACTTCTGGAGGCAGTCAAAATGATCCTTAGAATTCTTCCCTACCTTATTCCTGTGCTGAGATACAGGCTGCTCCAACCTGCTGTAAAATGCTTGATTTTGAGAGTGAGCGAAACTAATGAAAACATTGTTGGGGTAAAACCTAAAGGGAAAGACCTAGCACCAAATCCAATTTGCCATCTGATCTAACTTCTGGAGGCAGTCAAAATGATCCTTAGAATTCTTCCCTACCTTATTCCTGTGCTGAGATACAGGCTGCTCCAACCTGCTGTAAAATGCTTGATTTCGAGAGTGAGCGAAACTAATGAAAACATTGTTGGGGTAAAACCTAAAGGGAAAGACCTAGCACCAAATCCAATTTGCCATCTGATCTAACTTCTGGAGGCAGTCAAAATGATCCTTAGAATTCTTCCCTACCTTATTCCTGTGCTGAGATACAGGCTGCTCCAACCTGCTGTAAAATGCTTGATTTCGAGAGTGAGCGAAACTAATGAAAACATTGTTGGGGTAAAACCTAAAGGGAAAGGCCGAGCACCAAATTGCATTGGCCATCTGATCTAACTTCTGGAGGCAGTCAAAATGAGTATTTGAATTCTTCCCTACCTTATTCCTGTGCTGAGATACAGGCTGCTCCAACCTGCTGTAAAATGCTTGATTTCGAGAGTGAGCGAAACTAATGAAAACATTGTTGGGGTAAAACATAAAGGGAAAGACCTAGCACCAAATCCAATTTGCCATCTGATCTAACTTCTGGAGGCAGTCAAAATGATCCTTAGAATTCTTCCCTACCTTATTCCTGTGCTGAGATACAGGCTGCTCCAACCTGCTGTAAAATGCTTGATTTCGAGAGTGAGCGAAACTAATGAAAACATTGTTGGGGTAAAACCTAAAGGGAAAGACCTAGCACCAAATCCAATTTGCCATCTGATCTAACTTCTGGAGGCAGTCAAAATGATCCTTAGAATTCTTCCCTACCTTATTCCTGTGCTGAGATACAGGCTGCTCCAACCTGCTGTAAAATGCTTGATTTCGAGAGTGAGCGAAACTAATGAAAACATTGTTGGGGTAAAACCTAAAGGGAAAGACCTAGCACCAAATCCAATTTGCCATCTGATCTAACTTCTGGAGGCAGTCAAAATGATCCTTAGAATTCTTCCCTACCTTATTCCTGTGCTGAGATACAGGCTGCTCCAACCTGCTGTAAAATGCTTGATTTCGAGAGTGAGCGAAACTAATGAAAACATTGTTGGGGTAAAACCTAAAGGGAAAGACCTAGCACCAAATCCAATTTGCCATCTGATCTAACTTCTGGAGGCAGTCAAAATGAGTATTTGAATTCTTCCCTACCTTATTCCTGTGCTGAGATACAGGCTGCTCCAACCTGCTGTAAAATGCTTGATTTCGAGAGTGAGCGAAACTAATGAAAACATTGTTGGGGTAAAACCCAAAGGGAAAGGCCTAGCACCAAATTGCATTGGCCATCTGATCTAACTTCTGGAGGCAGTCAAAATGAGTATTTGAATTCTTCCCTACCTTATTCCTGTGCTGAGATACAGGCTGCTCCAACCTGCTGTAAAATGCTTGATTTCGAGAGTGAGCGAAACTAATGAAAACATTGTTGGGGTAAAACCTAAAGGGAAAGACCTAGCACCAAATCCAATTTGCCATCTGATCTAACTTCTGGAGGCAGTCAAAATGATCCTTAGAATTCTTCCCTACCTTATTCCTGTGCTGAGATACAGGCTGCTCCAACCTGCTGTAAAATGCTTGATTTCGAGAGTGAGCGAAACTAATGAAAACATTGTTGGGGTAAAACCTAAAGGGAAAGACCTAGCACCAAATCCAATTTGCCATCTGATCTAACTTCTGGAGGCAGTCAAAATGAGCCTTAGAATTCTTCCCTACCTTATTCCTGTGCTGAGATACAGGCTGCTCCAACCTGCTGTAAAATGCTTGATTTCGAGAGTGAGCGAAACTAATGAAAACATTGTTGGGGTAAAACCTAAAGGGAAAGACCTAGCACCAAATCCAATTTGCCATCTGATCTAACTTCTGGAGGCAGTCAAAATGAGTATTTGAATTCTTCCCTACCTTATTCCTGTGCTGAGATACAGGCTGCTCCAACCTGCTGTAAAATGCTTGATTTCGAGAGTGAGCGAAACTAATGAAAACATTGTTGGGGTAAAACCTAAAGGGAAAGACCTAGCACCAAATCCAATTTGCCATCTGATCTAACTTCTGGAGGCAGTCAAAATGATCCTTAGAATTCTTCCCTACCTTATTCCTGTGCTGAGATACAGGCTGCTCCAACCTGCTGTAAAATGCTTGATTTCGAGAGTGAGCGAAACTAATGAAAACATTGTTGGGGTAAAACCTAAAGGGAAAGACCTAGCACCAAATCCAATTTGCCATCTGATCTAACTTCTGGAGGCAGTCAAAATGAGTATTTAAATTCTTCCCTACCTTATTCCTGTGCTGAGATACAGGCTGCTCCAACCTGCTGTAAAATGCTTGATTTCGAGAGTGAGCGAAACTAATGAAAACATTGTTGGGGTAAAACCTAAAGGGAAAGACCTAGCACCAAATCCAATTTGCCATCTGATCTAACTTCTGGAGGCAGTCAAAATGATCCTTAGAATTCTTCCCTACCTTATTCCTGTGCTGAGATACAGGCTGCTCCAACCTGCTGTAAAATGCTTGATTTCGAGAGTGAGCGAAACTAATGAAAACATTGTTGGGGTAAAACCTAAAGGGAAAGACCTAGCACCAAATCCAATTTGCCATCTGATCTAACTTCTGGAGGCAGTCAAAATGATCCTTAGAATTCTTCCCTACCTTATTCCTGTGCTGAGATACAGGCTGCTCCAACCTGCTGTAAAATGCTTGATTTTGAGAGTGAGCGAAACTAATGAAAACATTGTTGGGGTAAAACCTAAAGGGAAAGACCTAGCACCAAATCCAATTTGCCATCTGATCTAACTTCTGGAGGCAGTCAAAATGATCCTTAGAATTCTTCCCTACCTTATTCCTGTGCTGAGATACAGGCTGCTCCAACCTGCTGTAAAATGCTTGATTTCGAGAGTGAGCGAAACTAATGAAAACATTGTTGGGGTAAAACCTAAAGGGAAAGACCTAGCACCAAATCCAATTTGCCATCTGATCTAACTTCTGGAGGCAGTCAAAATGATCCTTAGAATTCTTCCCTACCTTATTCCTGTGCTGAGATACAGGCTGCTCCAACCTGCTGTAAAATGCTTGATTTCGAGAGTGAGCGAAACTAATGAAAACATTGTTGGGGTAAAACCTAAAGGGAAAGGCCTAGCACCAAATCCAATTTGCCATCTGATCTAACTTCTGGAGGCAGTCAAAATGATCCTTAGAATTCTTCCCTACCTTATTCCTGTGCTGAGATACAGGCTGCTCCAACCTGCTGTAAAATGCTTGATTTCGAGAGTGAGCGAAACTAATGAAAACATTGTTGGGGTAAAACCTAAAGGGAAAGACCTAGCACCAAATCCAATTTGCCATCTGATCTAACTTCTGGAGGCAGTCAAAATGAGTATTTGAATTCTTCGCTACCTTATTCCTGTGCTGAGATACAGGCTGCTCCAACCTGCTGTAAAATGCTTGATTTCGAGAGTGAGCGAAACTAATGAAAACATTGTTGGGGTAAAACCTAAAGGGAAAGACCTAGCACCAAATCCAATTGGCCATCTGATCTAACTTCTGGAGGCAGTCAAAATGATCCTTAGAATTCTTCCCTACCTTATTCCTGTGCTGAGATACAGGCTGCTCCAACCTGCTGTAAAATGCTTGATTTCGAGAGTGAGCGAAACTAATGAAAACATTGTTGGGGTAAAACCTAAAGGGAAAGACCTAGCACCAAATCCAATTTGCCATCTGATCTAACTTCTGGAGGCAGTCAAAATGATCCTTAGAATTCTTCCCTACCTTATTCCTGTGCTGAGATACAGGCTGCTCCAACCTGCTGTAAAATGCTTGATTTCGAGAGTGAGCGAAACTAATGAAAACATTGTTGGGGTAAAACCTAAAGGGAAAGACCTAGCACCAAATCCAATTTGCCATCTGATCTAACTTCTGGAGGCAGTCAAAATGAGTATTTAAATTCTTCCCTACCTTATTCCTGTGCTGAGATACAGGCTGCTCCAACCTGCTGTAAAATGCTTGATTTCGAGAGTGAGCGAAACTAATGAAAACATTGTTGGGGTAAAACCTAAAGGGAAAGACCTAGCACCAAATCCAATTTGCCATCTGATCTAACTTCTGGAGGCAGTCAAAATGATCCTTAGAATTCTTCCCTACCTTATTCCTGTGCTGAGATACAGGCTGCTCCAACCTGCTGTAAAATGCTTGATTTCGAGAGTGAGCGAAACTAATGAAAACATTGTTGGGGTAAAACCTAAAGGGAAAGACCTAGCACCAAATCAAATTTGCCATCTGATCTAACTTCTGGAGGCAGTCAAAATGAGTATTTGAATTCTTCGCTACCTTATTCCTGTGCTGAGATACAGGCTGCTCCAACCTGCTGTAAAATGCTTGATTTCGAGAGTGAGCGAAACTAATGAAAACATTGTTGGGGTAAAACCTAAAGGGAAAGACCTAGCACCAAATCCAATTTGCCATCTGATCTAACTTCTGGAGGCAGTCAAAATGATCCTTAGAATTCTTCCCTACCTTATTCCTGTGCTGAGATACAGGCTGCTCCAACCTGCTGTAAAATGCTTGATTTCGAGAGTGAGCGAAACTAATGAAAACATTGTTGGGGTAAAACCTAAAGGGAAAGACCTAGCACCAAATCCAATTTGCCATCTGATCTAACTTCTGGAGGCAGTCAAAATGATCCTTAGAATTCTTCCCTACCTTATTCCTGTGCTGAGATACAGGCTGCTCCAACCTGCTGTAAAATGCTTGATTTCGAGAGTGAGCGAAACTAATGAAAACATTGTTGGGGTAAAACCTAAAGGGAAAAGACCTAGCACCAAATCCAATTTGCCATCTGATCTAACTTCTGGAGGCAGTCAAAATGAGTATTTAAATTCTTCCCTACCTTATTCCTGTGCTGAGATACAGGCTGCTCCAACCTGCTGTAAAATGCTTGATTTCGAGAGTGAGCGAAACTAATGAAAACATTGTTGGGGTAAAACTAAAGGGAAAGACCTAGCACCAAATCCAATTTTGCCATCTGATCTAACTTCTGGAGGCAGTCAAAATGATCCTTAGAATTCTTCCCTACCTTATTCCTGTGCTGAGATACAGGCTGCTCCAACCTGCTGTAAAATGCTTGATTTCGAGAGTGAGCGAAACTAATGAAAACATTGTTGGGGTAAAACCTAAAGGGAAAGACCTAGCACCAAATCCCATTTGCCATCTGATCTAACTTCTGGAGGCAGTCAAAATGATCCTTTGAATTCTTCCCTACCTTATTCCTGTGCTGAGATACAGGCTGCTCCAACCTGCTGTAAATGCTTGATTTCGAGAGTGAGCGAAACTAATGAAAACATTGTTGGGGTAAAACCTAAAGGGAAAGACCTAGCACCAAATCCAATTTGCCATCTGATCTAACTTCTGGAGGCAGTCAAAATGATCCTTAGAATTCTTCCCTACCTTATTCCTGTGCTGAGATACAGGCTGCTCCAACCTGCTGTAAAATGCTTGATTTCGAGAGTGAGCGAAACTAATGAAAACATTGTTGGGGTAAAACCTAAAGGGAAAGACCTAGCACCAAATCCAATTTGCCATCTGATCTAACTTCTGGAGGCAGTCAAAATGATCCTTAGAATTCTTCCCTACCTTATTCCTGTGCTGAGATACAGGCTGCTCCAACCTGCTGTAAAATGCTTGATTTCGAGAGTGAGCGAAACTAATGAAAACATTGTTGGGGGTAAAACCTAAAGGGAAAGGCCTAGCACCAAATTGCATTGGCCATCTGATCTAACTTCTGGAGGCAGTCAAAATGAGTATTTGAATTCTTCCCTACCTTATTCCTGTGCTGAGATACAGGCTGCTCCAACCTGCTGTAAAATGCTTGATTTCGAGAGTGAGCGAAACTAATGAAAACATTGTTGGGGTAAAACCTAAAGGGAAAGACCTAGCACCAAATCCAATTTGCCATCTGATCTAACTTCTGGAGGCAGTCAAAATGATCCTTAGAATTCTTCCCTACCTTATTCCTGTGCTGAGATACAGGCTGCTCCAACCTGCTGTAAAATGCTTGATTTCGAGAGTGAGCGAAACTAATGAAAACATTGTTGGGGTAAAACCTAAAGGGAAAGACCTAGCACCAAATCCAATTTGCCATCTGATCTAACTTCTGGAGGCAGTCAAAATGATCCTTAGAATTCTTCCCTACCTTATTCCTGTGCTGAGATACAGGCTGCTCCAACCTGCTGTAAAATGCTTGATTTCGAGAGTGAGCGAAACTAATGAAAACATTGTTGGGGTAAAACCTAAAGGGAAAGGCCTAGCACCAAATCCAATTTGCCATCTGATCTAACTTCTGGAGGCAGTCAAAATGATCCTTAGAATTCTTCCCTACCTTATTCCTGTGCTGAGATACAGGCTGGCTCCAACCTGCTGTAAAATGCTTGATTTCGAGAGTGAGCGAAACTAATGAAACATTGTTGGGGTAAAACCTAAAGGGAAAGACCTAGCACCAAATCCAATTTGCCATCTGATCTAACTTCTGGAGGCAGTCAAAATGAGTATTTGAATTCTTCCCTACCTTATTCCTGTGCTGAGATACAGGCTGCTCCAACCTGCTGTAAAATGCTTGATTTCGAGAGTGAGCGAAACTAATGAAAACATTGTTGGGGTAAAACCTAAAGGGAAAGACCTAGCACCAAATCCAATTTGCCATCTGATCTAACTTCTGGAGGCAGTCAAAATGATCCTTAGAATTCTTCCCTACCTTATTCCTGTGCTGAGATACAGGCTGCTCCAACCTGCTGTAAAATGCTTGATTTCGAGAGTGAGCGAAACTAATGAAAACATTGTTGGGGTAAAACCTAAAGGGAAAGACCTAGCACCAAACCCAATTTGCCATCTGATCTAACTTCTGGAGGCAGTCAAAATGATCCTTAGAATTCTTCCCTACCTTATTCCTGTGCTGAGATACAGGCTGCTCCAACCTGCTGTAAAATGCTTGATTTCGAGAGTGAGCGAAACTAATGAAAACATTGTTGGGGTAAAACCTAAAGGGAAAGACCTAGCACCAAATTCAATTTGCCATCTGATCTAACTTCTGGAGGCAGTCAAAATGATCCTTAGAATTCTTCCCTACCTTATTCCTGTGCTGAGATACAGGCTGCTCCAACCTGCTGTAAAATGCTTGATTTCGAGAGTGAGCGAAACTAATGAAAACATTGTTGGGGTAAAACCTAAAGGGAAAGACCTAGCACCAAATCCAATTGGCCATCTGATCTAACTTCTGGAGGCAGTCAAAATGATCCTTAGAATTCTTCCCTACCTTATTCCTGTGCTGAGATACAGGCTGCTCCAACCTGCTGTAAAATGCTTGATTTCGAGAGGTGAGCGAAACTAATGAAAACATTGTTGGGGTAAAACCTAAAGGGAAAGACCTAGCACCAAATCCAATTTGCCATCTGATCTAACTTCTGGAGGCAGTCAAATGAGTATTTGAATTCTTCCCTACCTTATTCCTGTGCTGAGATACAGGCTGCTCCAACCTGCTGTAAAATGCTTGATTTCGAGAGTGAGCGAAACTAATGAAAACATTGTTGGGGTAAAACCTAAAGGGAAAGACCTAGCACCAAATCCAATTTGCCATCTGATCTAACTTCTGGAGGCAGTCAAAATGAGTATTTGAATTCTTCCCTACCTTATTCCTGTGCTGAGATACAGGCTGCTCCAACCTGCTGTAAAATGCTTGATTTCGAGAGTGAGCGAAACTAATGAAAACATTGTTGGGGTAAAACCTAAAGGGAAAGACCTAGCACCAAATCCAATTTGCCATCTGATCTAACTTCTGGAGGCAGTCAAAATGATCCTTAGAATTCTTCCTACCTTATTCCTGTGCTGAGATACAGGCCTGCTCCAACCTGCTGTAAAATGCTTGATTTCGAGAGTGAGCGAAACTAATGAAAACATTGTTGGGGTAAAACCTAAAGGGAAAGACCTAGCACCAAATCCAATTTGCCATCTGATCTAACTTCTGGAGGCAGTCAAAATGATCCTTAGAATTCTTCCCTACCTTATTCCTGTGCTGAGATACAGGCTGCTCCAACCTGCTGTAAAATGCTTGATTTCGAGAGTGAGCGAAACTAATGAAAACATTGTTGGGGTAAAACCTAAAGGGAAAGACCTAGCACCAAATCCAATTTGCCATCTGATCTAACTTCTGGAGGCAGTCAAAATGATCCTTAGAATTCTTCCCTACCTTATTCCTGTGCTGAGATACAGGCTGCTCCAACCTGCTGTAAAATGCTTGATTTCGAGAGTGAGCGAAACTAATGAAAACATTGTTGGGGTAAAACCTAAAGGGAAAGACCTAGCACCAAATCCAATTTGCCATCTGATCTAACTTCTGGAGGCAGTCAAAATGATCCTTAGAATTCTTCCCTACCTTATTCCTGTGCTGAGATACAGGCTGCTCCAACCTGCTGTAAAATGCTTGATTTCGAGAGTGAGCGAAACTAATGAAAACATTGTTGGGGTAAACCTAAAGGGAAAGACCTAGCACCAAATCCAATTTGCCATCTGATCTAACTTCTGGAGGCAGTCAAAATGATCCTTAGAATTCTTCCCTACCTTATTCCTGTGCTGAGATACAGGCTGCTCCAACCTGCTGTAAAATGCTTGATTTCGAGAGTGAGCGAAACTAATGAAAACATTGTTGGGGTAAAACCTAAAGGGAAAGACCTAGCACCAATCCAATTTGCCATCTGATCTAACTTCTGGAGGCAGTCAAAATGATCCTTAGAATTCTTCCCTACCTTATTCCTGTGCTGAGATACAGGCTGCTCCAACCTGCTGTAAAATGCTTGATTTCAAGAGGTGAGCGAAACTAATGAAAACATTGTTGGGGTAAAACCTAAAGGGAAAGACCTAGCACCAAATCCAATTTGCCATCTGATCTAACTTCTGGAGGCAGTCAAAATGAGTATTTGAATTCTTCCCTACCTTATTCCTGTGCTGAGATACAGGCAGCTCCAACCTGCTGTAAAATGCTTGATTTCGAGAGTGAGCGAAACTAATGAAAACATTGTTGGGGTAAAACCTAAAGGGAAAGACCTAGCACCAAATCCAATTTGCCATCTGATCTAACTTCTGGAGGCAGTCAAAATGATCCTTAGAATTCTTCCCTACCTTATTCCTGTGCTGAGATACAGGCTGCTCCAACCTGCTGTAAAATGCTTGATTTCGAGAGTGAGCGAAACTAATGAAAACATTGTTGGGGTAAAACCTAAAGGGAAAGACCTAGCACCAAATCCAATTTGCCATCTGATCTAACTTCTGGAGGCAGTCAAAATGATCCTTAGAATTCTTCCCTACCTTATTCCTGTGCTGAGATACAGGCTGCTCCAACCTGCTGTAAAATGCTTGATTTTGAGAGTGAGCGAAACTAATGAAAACATTGTTGGGGTAAAACCTAAAGGGAAAGACCTAGCACCAAATCCAATTTGCCATCTGATCTAACTTCTGTAGGCAGTCAAAATGAGTATTTGAATTCTTCCCTACCTTATTCCTGTGCTGAGATACAGGCTGCTCCAACCTGCTGTAAAATGCTTGATTTCGAGAGTGAGCGAAACTATGAAAACATTGTTGGGGTAAAACCTAAAGGGAAAGACCTAGCACCAAATCCAATTTGCCATCTGATCTAACTTCTGGAGGCAGTCAAAATGATCCTTAGAATTCTTCCCTACCTTATTCCTGTGCTGAGATACAGGCTGCTCCAACCTGCTGTAAAATGCTTGATTTCGAGAGTGAGCGAAACTAATGAAAACATTGTTGGGGTAAAACCTAAAGGGAAAGACCTAGCACCAAATCCAATTTGCCATCTGATCTAACTTCTGGAGGCAGTCAAAATGATCCTTAGAATTCTTCCCTACCTTATTCCTGTGCTGAGATACAGGCTGCTCCAACCTGCTGTAAGATGCTTGATTTCGAGAGTGAGCGAAACTAATGAAAACATTGTTGGGGTAAAACCTAAAGGGAAAGACCTAGCACCAAATCCAATTTGCCCATCTGATCTAACTTCTGGAGGCAGTCAAAATGATCCTTAGAATTCTTCCCTACCTTATTCCTGTGCTGAGATACAGGCTGCTCCAACCTGCTGTAAAATGCTTGATTTCGAGAGTGAGCGAAACTAATGAAAACATTGTTGGGGTAAAACCTAAAGGGAAAGACCTAGCACCAAATCCAATTTGCCATCTGATCTAACTTCTGGAGGCAGTCAAAATGAGTATTTGAATTCTTCCCTACCTTATTCCTGTGCTGAGATACAGGCTGCTCCAACCTGCTGTAAAATGCTTGATTTCGAGAGTGAGCGAAACTAATGAAAACATTGTTGGGGTAAAACCTAAAGGGAAAGACCTAGCACCAAATCCAATTTGCCATCTGATCTAACTTCTGGAGGCAGTCAAAATGAGTATTTGAATTCTTCCCTACCTTATTCCTGTGCTGAGATACAGGCTGCTCCAACCTGCTGTAAAATGCTTGATTTCGAGAGTGAGCGAAACTAATGAAAACATTGTTGGGGTAAAACCTAAAGGGAAAAGACCTAGCACCAAATCCAATTTGCCATCTGATCTAACTTCTGGAGGCAGTCAAAATGAGTATTTGAATTCTTCCCTACCTTATTCCTGTGCTGAGATACAGGCTGCTCCAACCTGCTGTAAAATGCTTGATTTCGAGAGTGAGCGAAACTAATGAAAACATTGTTGGGGTAAAACCTAAAGGGAAAGACCTAGCACCAAATCCAATTTGCCATCTGATCTAACTTCTGGAGGCAGTCAAAATGAGTATTTGAATTCTTCCCTACCTTATTCCTGTGCTGAGATACAGGCTGCTCCAACCTGCTGTAAAATGCTTGATTTCGAGAGTGAGCGAAACTAATGAAAACATTGTTGGGGTAAAACCTAAAGGGAAAGACCTAGCACCAAATCCAATTTGCCATCTGATCTAACTTCTGGAGGCAGTCAAAATGATCCTTAGAATTCTTCCCTACCTTATTCCTGTGCTGAGATACAGGCTGCTCCAACCTGCTGTAAAATGCTTGATTTCGAGAGTGAGCGAAAACTAATGAAAACATTGTTGGGGTAAAACCTAAAGGGAAAGACCTAGCACCAAATCCAATTTGCCATCTGATCTAACTTCTGGAGGCAGTCAAAATGATCCTTAGAATTCTTCCCTACCTTATTCCTGTGCTGAGATACAGGCTGCTCCAACCTGCTGTAAAATGCTTGATTTCGAGAGTGAGCGAAACTAATGAAAACATTGTTGGGGTAAAACCTAAAGGGAAAGACCTAGCACCAAATCCAATTTGCCATCTGATCTAACTTCTGGAGGCAGTCAAAATGATCCTTAGAATTCTTCCCTACCTTATTCCTGTGCTGAGATACAGGCTGCTCCAACCTGCTGTAAAATGCTTGATTTCGAGAGTGAGCGAAACTAATGAAAACATTGTTGGGGTAAAACCTAAAGGGAAAGACCTAGCACCAAATCCAATTTGCCATCTGATCTAACTTCTGGAGGCAGTCAAAATGAGTATTTGAATTCTTCCCTACCTTATTCCTGTGCTGAGATACAGGCTGCTCCAACCTGCTGTAAAATGCTTGATTTCGAGAGTGAGCGAAACTAATGAAAACATTGTTGGGGTAAAACCTAAAGGGAAAGACCTAGCACCAAATCCAATTTGCCATCTGATCTAACTTCTGGAGGCAGTCAAAATGAGTATTTGAATTCTTCCCTACCTTATTCCTGTGCTGAGATACAGGCTGCTCCAACCTGCTGTAAAATGCTTGATTTCGAGAGTGAGCGAAACTAATGAAAACATTGTTGGGGTAAAACCTAAAGGGAAAGACCTAGCACCAAATCCAATTTGCCATCAGATCTAACTTCTGGAGGCAGTCAAAATGATCCTTAGAATTCTTCCCTACCTTATTCCTGTGCTGAGATACAGGCTGCTCCAACCTGCTGTAAAATGCTTGATTTCGAGAGTGAGCGAAACTAATGAAAACATTGTTGGGGTAAAACCTAAAGGGAAAGACCTAGCACCAAATTGCATTGGCCATCTGATCTAACTTCTGGAGGCAGTCAAAATGATCCTTAGAATTCTTCCCTACCTTATTCCTGTGCTGAGATACAGGCTGCTCCAACCTGCTGTAAAATGCTTGATTTCGAGAGTGAGCGAAACTAATGAAAAACATTGTTGGGGTAAAACCTAAAGGGAAAAACCTAGCACCAAATCCAATTTGCCATCTGATCTAACTTCTGGATGGCAGTCAAAATGATCCTTAGAATTCTTCCCTACCTTATTCCTGTGCTGAGATACAGGCTGCTCCAACCTGCTGTAAAATGCTTGATTTCGAGAGTGAGCGAAACTAATGAAACATTGTTGGGGTAAAACCTAAAGGGAAAGACCTAGCACAAAATCCAATTTGCCATCTGATCTAACTTCTGGAGGCAGTCAAAATGATCCTTAGAATTCTTCCCTACCTTATTCCTGTGCTGAGATACAGGCTGCTCCAACCTGCTGTAAAATGCTTGATTTCGAGAGTGAGCGAAACTAATGAAAACATTGTTGGGGTAAAACCTAAAGGGAAAGACCTAGCACCAAATCCAATTTGCCATCTGATCTACTTCTGGAGGCAGTCAAAATGAGTATTTGAATTCTTCCCTACCTTATTCCTGTGCTGAGATACAGGCTGCTCCAACCTGCTGTAAAATGCTTGATTTCGAGAGTGAGCGAAACTAATGAAAACATTGTTGGGGTAAAACCTAAAGGGAAAGACCTAGCACCAAATCCAATTTGCCATCTGATCTAACTTCTGGAGGCAGTCAAAATGAGTATTTGAATTCTTCCCTACCTTATTCCTGTGCTGAGATACAGGCTGCTCCAACCTGCTGTAAAATGCTTGATTTCGAGAGTGAGCGAAACTAATGAAAACATTGTTGGGGTAAAACCTAAAGGGAAAGACCTAGCACCAAATCCAATTTGCCATCTGATCTAACTTCTGGAGGCAGTCGAAATGATCCTTAGAATTCTTCCCTACCTTATTCCTGTGCTGAGATACAGGCTGCTCCAACCTGCTGTAAAATGCTTGATTTCGAGAGTGAGCGAAACTAATGAAAACATTGTTGGGGTAAAACCTAAAGGGAAAGACTAGCACCAAATCCAATTTGCCATCTGATCTAACTTCTGGAGGCAGTCAAAATGAGTATTTGAATTCTTCCCTACCTTATTCCTGTGCTGAGATACAGGCTGCTCCAACCTGCTGTAAAATGCTTGATTTCGAGAGTGAGCGAAACTAATGAAAACATTGTTGGGGTAAAACCTAAAGGGAAAGACCTAGCACCAAATCCAATTTGCCATCTGATCTAACTTCTGGAGGCAGTCAAAATGAGTATTTGAATTCTTCCCTACCTTATTCCTGTGCTGAGATACAGGCTGCTCCAACCTGCTGTAAAATGCTTGATTTCGAGCGTGAGCGAAACTAATGAAAACATTGTTGGGGGTAAAAACCTAAAGGGAAAGACCTAGCACCAAATCAATTTGCCATCTGATCTAACTTCTGGAGGCAGTCAAAATGATCCTTAGAATTCTTCCCTACCTTATTCCTGTGCTGAGATACAGGCTGCTCCAACCTGCTGTAAAATGCTTGATTTCGAGAGTGAGCGAAACTAATGAAAACATTGTTGGGGTAAAACCTAAAGGGAAAGACCTAGCACCAAATCCAATTTGCCATCTGATCTAACTTCTGGAGGCAGTCAAAATGATCCTTAGAATTCTTCCCTACCTTATTCCTGTGCTGAGATACAGGCTGCTCCAACCTGCTGTAAAATGCTTGATTTCGAGAGTGAGCGAAACTAATGAAACATTGTTGGGGTAAAACCTAAAGGGAAAGACCTAGCACCAAATCCAATTTGCCATCTGATCTAACTTCTGGAGGCAGTCAAAATGATCCTTAGAATTCTTCCCTACCTTATTCCTGTGCTGAGATACAGGCTGCTCCAACCTGCTGTAAAATGCTTGATTTCGAGAGTGAGCGAAACTAATGAAAACATTGTTGGGGTAAAACCTAAAGGGAAAGACCTAGCACCAAATCCAATTTGCCATCTGATCTAACTTCTGGAGGCAGTCAAAATGATCCTTAGAATTCTTCCCTACCTTATTCCTGTGCTGAGATACAGGCTGCTCCAACCTGCTGTAAAATGCTTGATTTCGAGAGTGAGCGAAACTAATGAAAACATTGTTGGGGTAAAACCTAAAGGGAAAGACCTAGCACCAAATCCAATTTGCCATCTGATCTAACTTCTGGAGGCAGTCGAAATGATCCTTAGAATTCTTCCCTACCTTATTCCTGTGCTGAGATACAGGCTGCTCCAACCTGCTGTAAAATGCTTGATTTCGAGAGTGAGCGAAACTAATGAAAACATTGTTGGGGTAAAACCTAAAGGGAAAGACCTAGCACCAAATCCCATTTGCCATCTGATCTAACTTCTGGAGGCAGTCAAAATGATCCTTAGAATTCTTCCCTACCTTATTCCTGTGCTGAGATACAGGCTGCTCCAACCTGCTGTAAAATGCTTGATTTCGAGAGTGAGCGAAACTAATGAAAACATTGTTGGGGTAAAACCTAAGGGAAAGACCTAGCACCAAATCCAATTTGCCATCTGATCTAACTTCTGGAGGCAGTCAAAATGAGTATTTGAATTCTTCCCTACCTTATTCCTGTGCTGAGATACAGGCTGCTCCAACCTGCTGTAAAATGCTTGATTTCGAGAGTGAGCGAAACTAATGAAAACATTGTTGGGGTAAAACCTAAAGGAAAGACCTAGCACCAAATCCAATTTGCCATCTGATCTAACTTCTGTAGGCAGTCAAAATGAGTATTTGAATTCTTCCCTACCTTATTCCTGTGCTGAGATACAGGCTGCTCCAACCTGCTGTAAAATGCTTGATTTCGAGAGTGAGCGAAACTAATGAAAACATTGTTGGGGTAAAACCTAAAGGGAAAGACCTAGCACCAAAATCCAATTTGCCATCTGATCTAACTTCTGGAGGCAGTCAAATGATCCTTAGAATTCTTCCCTACCTTATTCCTGTGCTGAGATACAGGCTGCTCCAACCTGCTGTAAAATGCTTGATTTCGAGAGTGAGCGAAACTAATTAAAACATTGTTGGGGTAAAACCTAAAGGGAAAGACCTAGCACCAAATCCAATTTGCCATCTGATCTAACTTCTGGAGGCAGTCAAAATGAGTATTTGAATTCTTCCCTACCTTATTCCTGTGCGGATATACAGGCTGCTCCAACCTGCTGTAAAATGCTTGATTTCGAGCGTGAGCGAAACTAATGAAAACATTGTTGGGGTAAAACCTAAAGGGAAAGACCTAGCACCAAATCCAATTTGCCATCTGATCTAACTTCTGGAGGCAGTCAAAATGAGCCTTAGAATTCTTCCCTACCTTATTCCTGTGCTGAGATACAGGCTGCTCCAACCTGCTGTAAAATGCTTGATTTCGAGAGTGAGCGAAACTAATGAAAACATTGTTGGGGTAAAACCTAAAGGGAAAGACCTAGCACCAAATCCAATTTGCCATCTGATCTAACTTCTGGAGGCAGTCAAAATGATCCTTAGAATTCTTCCCTACCTTATTCCTGTGCTGAGATACAGGCTGCTCCAACCTGCTGTAAAATGCTTGATTTCGAGAGTGAGCGAAACTAATGAAAACATTGTTGGGGTAAAACCTAAAGGGAAAGACCCTAGCACCAAATCCAATTTGCCATCTGATCTAACTTCTGGAGGCAGTCAAAATGATCCTTAGAATTCTTCCCTACCCTTATTCCTGTGCTGAGATACAGGCTGCTCCAACCTGCTGTAAAATGCTTGATTTTGAGAGTGAGCGAAAACTAATGAAAACATTGTTGGGGTAAAACCTAAAGGGAAAGACCTAGCACCAAATCCATTTGCCATCTGATCTAACTTCTGGAGGCAGTCAAAATGAGTATTTGAATTCTTCCCTACCTTATTCCTGTGCTGAGATACAGGCTGCTCCAACCTGCTGTAAAATGCTTGATTTCGAGAGTGAGCGAAACTAATGAAAACATTGTTGGGGTAAAACCTAAAGGGAAAGACCTAGCACCAAATCCAATTTGCCATCTGATCTAACTTCTGGAGGCAGTCAAAATGATCCTTAGAATTCTTCCCTACCTTATTCCTGTGCTGAGATACAGGCTGCTCCAACCTGCTGTAAAATGCTTGATTTCGAGAGTGAGCGAAACTAATGAAAACATTGTTGGGGTAAAACCTAAAGGGAAAGACCTAGCACCAAATCCAATTTGCCATCTGATCTAACTTCTGGAGGCAGTCAAAATGAGTATTTGAATTCTTCCCTACCTTATTCCTGTGCTGAGATACAGGCTGCTCCAACCTGCTGTAAAATGCTTGATTTCGAGAGTGAGCGAAACTAATGAAAACATTGTTGGGGTAAAACCTAAAGGGAAAGACCTAGCACCAAATTCCATTGGCCATCTGATCTAACTTCTGGAGGCAGTCAAAATGAGTATTTGAATTCTTCCCTACCTTATTCCTGTGCTGAGATACAGGCTGCTCCAACCTGCTGTAAAATGCTTGATTTTCGAGAGTGAGCGAAACTAATGAAAACATTGTTGGGGTAAAACCTAAAGGGAAAGACCTAGCACCAAATCCAATTTGCCATCTGATCTAACTTCTGGAGGCAGTCAAAATGAGTATTTGAATTCTTCCTACCTTATTCCTGTGCTGAGATACAGGCTGCTCCAACCTGCTGTAAAATGCTTGATTTCGAGAGTGAGCGAAACTAATGAAAACATTGTTGGGGTAAAACCTAAGGGAAAGACCTAGCACCAAATCCAATTTGCCATCTGATCTAACTTCTGGAGGCAGTCAAAATGATCCTTAGAATTCTTCCCCTACCTTATTCCTGTGCTGAGATACAGGCTGCTCCAACCTGCTGTAAAATGCTTGATTTCGAGAGTGAGCGAAACTAATGAAAACATTGTTGGGGTAAAACCTAAAGGGAAAGACCTAGCACCAAATCCAATTTGCCATCTGATCTAACTTCTGGAGGCAGTCAAAATGATCCTTAGAATTCTTCCCTACCTTATTCCTGTGCTGAGATACAGGCTGCTCCAACCTGCTGTTAAAATGCTTGATTTCGAGAGTGAGCGAAACTAATGAAAACATTGTTGGGGGTAAAACCTAAAGGGAAAGACCTAGCACCAAATCCAATTTGCCATCTGATCTAACTTCTGGAGGCAGTCAAAATGATCCTTAGAATTCTTCCCTACCTTATTCCTGTGCTGAGATACAGGCTGCTCCAACCTGCTGTAAAATGCTGATTTCGAGAGTGAGCGAAACTAATGAAAACATTGTTGGGGTAAAACCTAAAGGGAAAGACCTAGCACCAAATCCAATTTGCCATCTGATCTAACTTCTGGAGGCAGTCAAAATGATCCTTAGAATTCTTCCCTACCTTATTCCTGTGCTGAGATACAGGCTGCTCCAACCTGCTGTAAAATGCTTGATTTCGAGAGTGAGCGAAACTAATGAAAACATTGTTGGGGTAAAACCTAAAGGGAAAGACATAGCACCAAATCCAATTTGCCATCTGATCTAACTTCTGGAGGCAGTCAAAATGAGTATTTGAATTCTTCCCTACCTTATTCCTGTGCTGAGATACAGGCTGCTCCAACCTGCTGTAAAATGCTTGATTTCGAGAGTGAGCGAAACTAATGAAAACATTGTTGGGGTAAAACCTAAAGGGAAAGACCTAGCACCAAATCCAATTTGCCATCTGATCTAACTTCTGGAGGCAGTCAAAATGAGTATTTGAATTCTTCCCTACCTTATTCCTGTGCTGAGATACAGGCTGCTCCAACCTGCTGTAAAATGCTTGATTTCAAGAGTGAGTGAAACTAATGAAAACATTGTTGGGGTAAAACCTAAAGGGAAAGACCTAGCACCAAATCCAATTTGCCATCTGATCTAACTTCTGGAGGCAGTCAAAATGAGTATTTGAATTCTTCCCTACCTTATTCCTGTGCTGAGATACAGGCTGCTCCAACCTGCTGTAAAATGCTTGATTTCGAGAGTGAGCGAAACTAATGAAAACATTGTTGGGGTAAAACCTAAAGGGAAAGACCTAGCACCAAATTCCATTGGCCATCTGATCTAACTTCTGGAGGCAGTCAAAATGAGTATTTGAATTCTTCCCTACCTTATTCCTGTGCTGAGATACAGGCTGCTCCAACCTGCTGTAAAATGCTTGATTTCGAGAGTGAGCGAAACTAATGAAAACATTGTTGGGGTAAAACCTAAAGGGAAAGACCTAGCACCAAATCCAATTTGCCATCTGATCTAACTTCTGGAGGCAGTCAAAATGATCCTTAGAATTCTTCCCTACCTTATTCCTGTGCTGAGATACAGGCTGCTCCAACCTGCTGTAAAATGCTTGATTTCGAGAGTGAGCGAAACTAATGAAAACATTGTTGGGGTAAAACCTAAAGGGAAAGACCTAGCACCAAATCCAATTTGCCATCTGATCTAACTTCTGGAGGCAGTCAAAATGATCCTTAGAATTCTTCCCTACCTTATTCCTGTGCTGAGATACAGCTGCTCCAACCTGCTGTAAAATGCTTGATTTCGAGAGTGAGCGAAACTAATGAAAACATTGTTGGGGTAAAACCTAAAGGGAAAGACCTAGCACCAAATCCAATTTGCCATCTGATCTAACTTCTGGAGGCAGTCAAAATGATCCTTAGAATTCTTCCCTACCTTATTCCTGTGCTGAGATACAGGCTGCTCCAACCTGCTGTAAAATGCTTGATTTCGAGAGTGAGCGAAACTAATGAAAACATTGTTGGGGTAAAACCTAAGGGAAAGACCTAGCACCAAATCCAATTTGCCATCTGATCTAACTTCTGGAGGCAGTCAAAATGAGTATTTGAATTCTTCCCTACCTTATTCCTGTGCTGAGATACAGGCTGCTCCAACCTGCTGTAAAATGCTTGATTTCGAGAGTGAGCGAAACTAATGAAAACATTGTTGGGGTAAAACCTAAAGGGAAAGACCTAGCACCAAATCCAATTTGCCATCTGATCTAACTTCTGGAGGCAGTCAAAATGAGTATTTGAATTCTTCCCTACCTTATTCCTGTGCTGAGATACAGGCTGCTCCAACCTGCTGTAAAATGCTTGATTTCGAGAGTGAGCGAAACTAATGAAAACATTGTTGGGGATAAAACCTAAAGGGAAAAGACCTAGCACCAAATCCAATTTGCCATCTGATCTAACTTCTGGAGGCAGTCAAAATGATCCTTAGAATTCTTCCCTACCTTATTCCTGTGCTGAGATACAGGCTGCTCC
>NW_027143446.1:42500-52500 GCF_026170545.1 Melanerpes formicivorus | reverse complement strand
GGGGGGTACGGGCCACAAAGCCGCCCTTCTCAGGCTAGAGGTTTCATTTAGGGAGGAACCCTCGGGGACCCCACCCGGGCAGGTGAGGCCTCACGCGCGGCGCCGCTTTTAGCCCCTTTTAACTTTCGCGACGCCGCCGCCTCGCTCTCGGCTCGGCCAACCCCCGCCACACGCAGCTGCTCGCGGCCGGCACCCGCGGGTACCCGGAACCGAGGACGACACCGGCGCCTCACGCGTTTTAGGACACCTGAAAACTCACGGGGCCACGCAGCAGTCACAAAGCCGGTTGCGGTAGACCGGTCCCCGAACCCTGCCCCAGCGCCGGGGGGGAGGTGGAAAGGGGAGGATGCGGCAAGGCACGCGCCGGGCCGCTAACGCCACGGCTCCCCCCCGCTCGAGCCGCTCGGGGCTGGGGGAACGAGGACGACACCTCACACGCGACGGGAAGCGAAGTGGAAAGGAAGACCGCCCTTGCCCTGCCGGCCGGGGGCCCTTTCCGACGCGACCCGAAAGGCCTCATCGATCAACAAGGACAGAAGGAAAGGAAGCCAGCGGAGGCCCCACGGCCTCGCTCTTCTGGGACAGACACAGCCACGCGCACCCGCCACCGCCCTCGGGAGCAGCCAGCAGGCACGGGGCTCGGCGTGCGGGCAACACGCCGGAGGAGCAAACGGGGCGCCCTCCAGAGATGGGGGGGGGCAAGCTGCACCGGGCCGCACCGGCTCACAGGGCACCTCTGCCTCCCCGAAATGTGGGCTTGCATTTTCCCTCAAGCTGCACCGAGTTACATCTCCATCACGGGGCGCCCCTCTGGAGCCAGGAGGAAGCCGTGCTGGGGCACCGGCTTGCCCTCCTCCCCCCATGCCGGGCTCCATAGCGTACGAGTGGCCAGTCACCGCCGCTGGCTTTTCCCTTAGATGCCGTGCCCCCGCGGGCTGCGGCTTTGGCCATGGGGGGGAACCCCCGTGAAGAGGGTCCAGTGCTGGGAACTCTCTCTGCCCCTTACCGGGCTCTCTCTCGCCGTGCCTGGACGGGCTTGCTTTCCATTCTTGGTGGGACCGACGCCGGCACCACATCTCCCCGGCTTTCTCTGCCCCCGTGCCCCACCGGGCAAACTTCGCTTCGGGGGTTCCACACTTCGGCAGTGGCCGGCGCCAGCCACTCGTCAACTTTTTTTCTTTTCCCCGCTTTCGTTGCCGAGCCCGGGCTGGGCTCCGGCTCACGGACGAGCGAAACCCATCCAACACCGCTGAGGGTGCGCCAGCGGCCGCTCCAAACCGCCGCGCCTTTGTTCGGCCCCGCGGGTCCCCTCTCTGACCCGGGCGAAAGCCACCGAGAAGCCAGACGGACCCCTGCCCAGCCGCCTGGCGGGTGGCTTGGAGCAGCCGCTCGGCAGCGCTGCCCTGGGAGTGCTCGGCGTCGCTTGTTCCCTCATATACGGAACTGGAGGGCCGTCAGCTCCGCGAGCGCACAACCAGCCGACCTCCGCCCAGCGGCAGGTCGCAGAAATCACGCCGGCTTGTACGATGACGTAGGCGGAGGCAGAGCGCAACAGCGACCCCTTGGCGACAAGCGCGATCTCCGCGGAGAGCACGTCTACTCGCCGAGGGAGAGCACGTCTACTCGCCCAGGGAGAGCACGTCTACTCGCCCAGGGAGAGCACGTCTACTCGCCCAGGGAGAGCACGTCTACTCGCCCAGGGAGAGCACGTCTACTCGCCCAGGGAGAGCACGTCTACTCGCCCAGGGAGAGCACGTCTACTCGCCCAGGGAGAGCACGTCTACTCGCCCAGGGAGAGCACGTCTACTCGCCCAGGGAGAGCACGTCTACTCGCCCAGGGAGAGCACGTCTACTCGCCGAGGGAGAGCACGTCTACTCGCCCAGGGAGAGCACGTCTACTCGCCCAGGGAGAGCACGTCTACTCGCCCAGGGAGAGCACGTCTACTCGCCGAGGGAGAGCACGTCTACTCGCCGAGGGAGAGCACGTCTACTCGCCGAGGGAGAGCACGTCTACTCGCCGAGGGAGAGCACGTCTACTCGCCGAGGGAGAGCACGTCTACCTCCCGCCTGAGGGAGAGCACGGGGGGGGGGGGGACAAAGACAGGCGGCAGCAGCTTCGGTGAACGTCACCCGGGAGGCGACCGGGGCTGTCCCGGGGCAGTCCCGGGAAGCCGGCGTCCGACACAGGGAACCGTCAGCTGCCGGACCGGGGCGAATCCCCGCGGCCACGGCAGGGGTGGGGGCTCGAAGACAGCCGGCAGCCGCTTCGGTGAACGTCACCCGGGAGGAGACTGGGGCCCTCCCGGGACCGTCCCGGGAAGACGACGTTCGGCACGAGATCCCGGCCGCGGCCGGACCGGCTCGAAGCCTCGCGGTCCCGGCAGCAGCCGGAGCCGCTCGCCGCCTCGGGCTCCCGGCCCCCTACAGATCCGGCGACTCGTTCGCGGGCGGCGGGGGGAGGCAGTGGAGGGGGTGCGGGGAGAAGCGGCAGCGGAGGCGGAGGGGGGGGGGGCTCGAAGACAGCCGGCAGCCGCTTCGGTGAACGTCACCCAGGAGGCGATCGGGGCCGTCCCGGGGCCGTCCCGGGATGCCGGCTTCCGGCACGGGGGTCCCGGCCGCGGCCGGACCGGCTCGTATCCCCGCGGCTCCGGCAGGGGGGGGGGGGGCTCGAAGACAGCCGGCAGTCGCCTCGGTGAACGTCACCCGGCCGGCGACCGCGGCCGTTCCGGGGCCGTCCCGGGAAGCCTGCGACAGGCACGGGGTCCCAGCCGCGGCCGGACCGACTCGAAGCCCCGCGGCCCCGGCACGGGGGAGGCCCAAAGACTGGCGGCAGCCGCTTCGCTGAACGTCACCCGGCCGGCGACCGGGGCCGTCCCGGGGCCGTCCCGGGATGCCGGCATCCGGCACGGGGTCCCGGCCGCGGCCGGAGCGGCTCGAATCCCCGCGGTCCCGGCAGCAGCCGGAGCCGCTCGCCGTTCGGGCTCCCGGCACCCTACGGATCCGGCGACTCGTTCGCCGGCGGCGGGGGGAGGCAGTGAAGGAGGTGCGGGCAGAAGCGGCAGCGGAGGCGGAGGGGGGGGGGGGGCTCGAAGACAGCCGGCAGCCGCTTCGGAGAACGTCACCCGGCCGGCGACCGCGGGCCGTTCCGGGGCCGTCCCGGGAAGCCTGCGACAGGCACGGGGTCCCGGCCTCGGCCGGACCCGCACTGGGTGCCGCCGCCTCGGGCTCTCGGGACGGTATGGATCCGCCGACTCGTTCGCCGGCGGCGGGGGGAGGCAGTGGAGGGGGTGCGGGGAGAAGCGGCAGCGGAGGCGGAGGGGGGGGGGGGCTCGAAGACAGCCGGCAGCCGCTTCGGTGAACGTCACCCGGCCGGCGACCGGGGCCGTCCCGGGGCCGTCCGGGGATGCCGGCTTCCGGCACGGGGTCCCGGCCGCGGCCGGACCGGCTCGAATCCCCGCGGTCCCGGCAGCAGCCGGAGCCGCTCGCCGTTCGGGCTCCCGGCACCCTACAGATCCGGCGACTCGTTCGCGGGCGGCGGGGGGGAGGCAGTGGAGGGGGTGCGGGCAGAAGCGGCCGCGGAGGCGGAGGGGGGGGGGGGGCTCGAAGACAGCCGGCAGCCGCTTCGGTGAACGTCACCCGGGAGGCGACCGGGACCGGCCCGGGAAGCCATCGTCCGGCCCCGGATCCCGGCCGCGGCCGGACCGGCTCGAAGCCCCGCGGCCCCGGCACGGGGGAGGCCCAAAGACTGGCGGCAGCCGCTTCGCTGAACGTCACCCGGCCGGCGACCGGGGCCGTCCCGGGGCCGTCCCGGGATGCCGGCTTCCGGCACGGGGTCCCGGCCGCGGCCGGACCGGCTCGAATCCCCGCGGTCCCGGCAGCAGCCGGAGCCGCTCGCCGTTCGGGCTCCCGGCACCCTACGGATCCGCCGACTCGTTCGCCGGCGGCGGGGGGAGGCAGTGGAGGGGGTGCGGGCAGAAGCGGCAGCGGAGGCGGAGGGGGGGGGGGCTCGAAGACAGCCGGCAGCCGCTTCGGTGAACGTCACCCGGCCGGCGACCGGGGCCGTCCCGGGGCCGTCCGGGGATGCCGGCTTCCGGCACGGGGGTCCCGGCCGCGGCCGGAGCGGCTCGAATCCCCGCGGTCCCCGGCAGCAGCCGGAGCCGCTCGCCGTTCGGGCTCCCGGCACCCTACAGATCCGGCGACTCGTTCGCCGGCGGCGGGGGGAGGCAGTGGAGGGGGTGCGGGGAGAAGCGGCAGCGGAGGCGGAGGGGGGGGGGGGGCTCGAAGACAGCCGGCAGCCGCTTCGGTGAACGTCACCCGGCCGGCGACCGGGGCCGTCCCGGGGCCGTCCGGGGATGCCGGCTTCCGGCACGGGGTCCCGGCCGCGGCCGGAGCGGCTCGAATCCCCGCGGTCCCGGCAGCAGCCGGAGCCGCTCGCCGTTCGGGCTCCCGGCACCCTACAGATCCGGCGACTCGTTCGCCGGCGGCGGGGGGAGGCAGTGGAGGGGGTGCGGGGAGAAGCGGCAGCGGAGGCGGAGGGGGGGGGGGGGCTCGAAGACAGCCGGCAGCCGCTTCGGTGAACGTCACCCGGGAGGCGACCGGGACCGGCCCGGGAAGCCATCGTCCGGCCCGGGATCCCGGCCGCGGCCGGACCGGCTCGAATCCCCGCGGCCCCGGCACGGGGGAGGCCCAAAGACTGGCGGCAGCCGCTTCGCTGAACGTCACCCGGCCGGCGACCGGGGCCGTCCCGGGGCCGTCCCGGGATGCCGGCTTCCGGCACGGGGTCCCGGCCGCGGCCGGACCGGCTCGAATCCCCCCGGGTCCCGGCAGCAGCCGGAGCCGCTCGCCGTTCGGGCTCCCGGCACCCTACGGATCCGGCGACTCGTTCGCCGGCGGCGGGGGGAGGCAGTGGAGGCGGTGCGGGGAGAAGCGGCAGCGGAGGCGGAGGGGGGGCGGGGGGGACGATAGTGGCGGGGGGCGGGGGGTGCTCGAAGGCAGCCGGCAGCCGGTTCGGTGAACATTCGCCGGGGCGGGGGGGGCGACCTGTCCGTGCCCGGGGCAGCCCCGGGAAGCCGGCAGCCAGCACGGGGTCCCGGCAGCACCTGTTCCCTGCCCTGGGACTTGCCGTGCCCGGCGGCCGGTTGCCGGGTGGGGGGGAGCGATGAGAGGCGGGGCGCAGCGGCCGGGGCAGCGCCGGGCCGCAGCGGGGGGCTGGGCGGGTGGGGTAGGCGTCGAGCGGCAAGCCCTCGGCTGCAGCGAATGTTCGGCGGTGCGGGGCGGGGGGGGGACGGGACGACACGTTGGGGGCGCCGAGTCCGAGCCACCCCCGGCCCCAGGGGCGGCCGGAGGGGGAGGCCGGTGCCTGGCCCTGGGAGCTGCTGGGCGCCGGATGGCCGAGGGTGCGTCAGAAGCCGCCCGAGCGGTCGAGCAGGTCCTCCAGAAAGGCCTAGGGTGGCTTCGAGGGCCCCGGGAGCAGTCGAGGGAGGCCTCCAGGCAGGTCTGGAGTGGATGGGAGGCCTTCCAAAGCAGACAAGGGAGCCTGCAGAGCGTGCGGGGGAGGCTTCTGGTGCGGCCTGGGGTGGGACGGAAGCCTGCAGAGCGTGCGGGGGAGGCTTCTGGTGCGGCCTGGGGTGGCTGAGAAGCCTGCAGAGCGTGCGGGAGAGGCTTCTGTTGGGGCCTGGGGTGGCTGAGAAGCCTGCAGAGCGTGCGGGGGAGGCTTCTGCTGCGGCCTGGGGTGGCTGAGAAGCCTGCAGAGCGTGCGGGGGAGGCTTCTGCTGCGGCCTGGGGTGGCTGAGAAGCCTGCAGAGCGTGCGGGGGAGGCTTCTGCTGCGGCCTGGGGTGGCTGAGAAGCCTGCAGAGCGTGCGGGGGAGGCTTCTGGTGCGGCCTGGGGTGGGACGGAAGCCTGCAGAGCGTGCGGGGGAGGCTTCTGGTGCGGCCTGGGGTGGGACGGAAGCCTGCAGAGCGTGCGGGGGAGGCTTCTGGTGCGGCCTGGGGTGGGTCGGAAGCCTGCAGAGCGTGCGGGAGAGGCTTCTGCTGCGGCCTGGGGTGGGTCGGAAGCCTGCAGAGCGTGCGGGAGAGGCTTCTGTTGGGGCCTGGGGTGGCTGAGAAGCCTGCAGAGCGTGCGGGGGAGGCTTCTGCTGCGGCCTGGGGTGGCTGAGAAGCCTGCAGAGCGTGCGGGGGAGGCTTCTGCTGCGGCCTGGGGTGGCTGAGAAGCCTGCAGAGCGTGCGGGGGAGGCTTCTGGTGCGGCCTGGGGTGGCTGAGAAGCCTGCAGAGCGTGCGGGGGAGGCTTCTGGTGCGGCCTGGGGTGGGACGGAAGCCTGCAGAGCGTGCGGGGGAGGCTTCTGGTGCGGCCTGGGGTGGGTCGGAAGCCTGCAGAGCGTGCGGGAGAGGCTTCTGTTGGGGCCTGGGGTGGCTGAGAAGCCTGCAGAGCGTGCGGGGGAGGCTTCTGCTGCGGCCTGGGGTGGCTGAGAAGCCTGCAGAGCGTGCGGGGGAGGCTTCTGCTGCGGCCTGGGGGTGCTGAGAAGCCTGCAGAGCGTGCGGGGGAGGCTTCTGCTGCGGCCTGGGGTGGCTGAGAAGCCTGCAGAGCGTGCGGGGGAGGCTTCTGTGCGGCCTGGGGTGGCTGAGAAGCCTGCAGAGCGTGCGGGGGAGGCTTCTGGTGCGGCCTGGGGTGGCTGAGAAGCCTGCAGAGCGTGCGGGGGAGGCTTCTGGTGCGGCCTGGGGTGGGACGGAAGCCTGCAGAGCATGCGGGGGAGGCTTCTGGTGCGGGCCTGGGGTGGGACGGAAGCCTGCAGAGCGTGCGGGGGAGGCTTCTGGTGCGGCCTGGGGTGGGTCGGAAGCCTGCAGAGCGTGCGGGAGAGGCTTCTGCTGCGGCCTGGGGTGGGTGGGGAAGCCTGCAGAGCGTGCGGGGGAGGCTTCTGGTGCGGCCTGGGGTGGCTGAGAAGCCTGAAGAGCGTTGCGGGGGAGGCTTCTGGTGCGGCCTGGGGTGGCTGAGAAGCCTGAAGAGCGTGCGGGAGAGGCTTCTGGTGCGGCCTGGGGTGGCTGAGAAGCCTGCAGAGCGTGCGGGGGAGGCTTCTGGTGCGGCCTGGGGTGGCTGAGAAGCCTGAAGAGCGTGCGGGAGAGGCTTCCTGCTGCGGCCTGGGGTGGCTGAGAAGCCTGCAGGGCGTGCGGGAGAGGCTTCTGCTGCGGCCTGGGGTGGCTGAGAAGCCTGCAGAGCGTGCGGGAGAGGCTTCTGGTGCGGCCTGGGGTGGGTCGGAAGCCTGCAGAGCGTGCGGGAGAGGCTTCTGCTGCGGCCTGGGGTGGGTCGGAAGCCTGCAGAGCGTGCGGGGGAGGCTTCTGCTGCGGCCTGGGGTCTCTGGGTGGCCTCTAGAGAGGTGCAAAAGACCCTCTGGGTTGGGCTGGGGTGGCTCTTGGACCCCTGCCACACAGTGGAGAGCGGCCTCCGGCCCGCCACCTGTGTCCCTGTGTGCCTGAGTGCCTGTGTCCCTGTGTCCCTGTGTCCCTGAGTGCCTGAGTGCCTGAGTGCCTGTGTCCCTGTGTCCCTGTGTCCCTGTGTCCCTGTGTGCCTGAGTGCCTGTGTCCCTGTGTCCCTGTGTCCCTGTGTCCCTGAGTGCCTGAGTGCCTGAGTGCCTGTGTCCCTGTGTCCTTGTGTCCCTGTGTCCCTGTGTCCCTGTGTGCCTGAGTGCCTGTGTCCCTGTGTCCCTGTCTGTGTACCTGTGTGCGAGAGTGTCCGGCACGCCACCCAGCGGCGGCGGGCAAGCAGGTAGGCGGGGTGGGCGGGCCGGCGAGGGCCAGTGTGAGTTTGGGGGGTGGGAGGGGAGGCGGCAGCTGGAAGCGTCAGAGGAGGGGGCGTGGCTCCGGCTGGCCCCGGGAGCAGGTTCCCGGGACCGGGACCGGCTGGACCCGGCGAGTGGTTGATCCCGGGGCGGGGGGCAGAGGCGGCGGGAAGCGGCAGCTGCGTGTGCGGCGGGGGGGTGGAGGGCGAACCGCGGCGGGAAGCGGATGCTTCAGAGCAGGTTACGGGGGCGGGGACGGACGACACCACCTGTCCCCGCCCCGGGACGGGCTGGACCCGGCGCCCTGGACCCGGCGCCGTGTACCCGCCGCCGCCCCCGCCGCCGCCCCCCTCCGCCACCCCGGGACCCCGACGTTTTTTGGCGCCCGCGCCTTTTTTTGCTCCCCGCCTGCCCGCGCTGCCCCGGGCCCTCCCCCGGGGCGGGGCGGGAGGGAGGGAGGGACGGACGGACGGGTAGCCGGGGATCTCCGAGCGCGCGCCACCAGACCGAGGCGGGTCCCGGCGGCGGGCGGCGGCGGCGGCGGCGGCGGCGGCAGCAGCAAGCGACGGCGGGGGGGGCAGGCTAGGGAGAGAGGGGGAGCGGCATGCGGTAGGGCTGGGGGGTTTGTTTCGGGGGGGAGGGGTGGGGGGGGGTGGCAGCGGTCAGCGAGAGCGGGGAGAGGGGGAGCGGCATGCGGTAGGGCTGGGGTGTTTTTGGGGTGGGGGCGTTGGGGGGATTAGCGGGCGGGCGGGCAGCCCAGCCAAGCGGCAAGCCGGGGGGGCGGGCGAGGGCGGCTTTAGGGCCGGAGGAGCGGAGCGCAACCTCCCCCGTGCAGGCTACAGCGTGGAGAGCAGCAAGTTTTTGGGGACGGGGGACGACGGACGGGAGGGGCAGCGGCGAGAGGCTAGCTGCGGCAAGGGGCACCGGCACGGCCGCCCTAACAGCGCCGCCTCGGTCGCAGGGGTTAGAGAGCAGCCGGGCAGCCCGCGTCGCGATCCCCCCTCCAGGGGACAATGTGGGAAGGGGAAGCCGCGGCGGCTTTGGCGGGGGGTGCCCAGCTGCTAGCGGCTTCGGGGGGCAGTTAGCGGCGGCGGGGCGGGGGGAGATGGGTCGCGGCAGCGGCAAGAGATAACGGCGGGCGGGGGGGCTCCGTGCAAAGCGGGTAACGGGAGCCGGGGGGGTGTGGGGAGCTGGGGGGTGGCAGCAGCGGCAAGAGGCAACGTCGGGAGGGGGGGCTCCGCGCAAACCGGTAACGGGGGCCGGGGGGTGTGGGGGGGGCGGTGGCGGCCGCGGCAAGAGGCAACGGCAGGCGGGGGGGGCTCCGCGCAAACCGGCAGCGGGGGGGGGGGCGGGGGTAGCGGCAAGAGGCAACGGCGGGAAGGGGGGGCTCCGCGCAAACCGCTAACGGGAGCCGGGGGGTGTGGGGAGCTGGGGGTGGCAGCAGCGGCAAGAGGCAACGTCGGGAGGGGGGGCTCCGCGCAAACGGTAACGGGGGCCCGGGGGTGTGGGGGGGGGCGGTGGCGGCCGCGGCAAGAGGCAACGGCAGGCGGGGGGGCTCCGCGCAAACCGGCAGCGGGGGGGGGCGGGGGTAACGGCAAGAGGCAACGGCGGGAAAGGGGGGGCTCCGCGCAAACCGGCAGCGGGGGGGGGCGGGGGGTAGCGGCAAGAGGCAACGGCGGGAAGGGGGGGGCTCCGCGCAAACCGGCAGCGGGGGGGGGGGCGGGGGGGTAGCGGCAAGAGGCAACGGCGGGAAGGGGGGGCTCCGCGCAAACCGGCAGCGGGGGGGGGGCGGGGGTAGCGGCAAGAGGCAACGGCGGGAAGGGGGGCTCCGCGCAAACCGGCAGCGGGTGGGGGCGGGGGTAGCGGCAAGAGGCAACGGCGGGAAGGGGGGGCTCCGCGCAAACCGGCAGCGGGGGGGGGCGGGGGGTAGCGGCAAGAGGCAACGGCGGGAAGGGGGGAGCTCCGCGCAAACCGGCAGCGGGGGGGGGCGGGGGTAGCGGCAAGAGGCAACGTCGGGAGGGGGGGCTCCGCGCAAACCGGGCAGCGGGGGGGGGGCGGGGGTAGCGGCAAGAGGCAACGTCGGGAGGGGGGGCGCCGCGCAAACCGGCAACGGGGGCGGGGGGGGAGGCGGTCAGGGGCGGGGGGAGATTTCTAGAGATGCCGGCAGACCTTCTCCCCGGAGAACAGCGCTGTTGAAGAAAAGACTGCTTCAGAACACAACCTTTAATG
>NW_027143446.1:22500-30000 GCF_026170545.1 Melanerpes formicivorus | reverse complement strand
GAAGGAAAGGAAGCCAGCGGAGGCCCCACGGCCTCGCTCTTCTGGGACAGACACAGCCACGCGCACCCGCCACCGCCCTCGGGAGCAGCCAGCAGGCACGGGGCTCGGCGTGCGGGCAACACGCCGGAGGAGCAAACGGGGCGCCCTCCAGAGATGGGGGGGGGCAAGCTGCACCGGGCCGCACCGGCTCACAGGGCACCTCTGCCTCCCCGAAATGTGGGCTTGCATTTTCCCTCAAGCTGCACCGAGTTACATCTCCATCACGGGGCGCCCCTCTGGAGCCAGGAGGAAGCCGTGCTGGGGCACCGGCTTGCCCTCCTCCCCCCATGCCGGGCTCCATAGCGTACGAGTGGCCAGTCACCGCCGCTGGCTTTTCCCTTAGATGCCGTGCCCCCGCGGGCTGCGGCTTTGGCCATGGGGGGGAACCCCCGTGAAGAGGGTCCAGTGCTGGGAACTCTCTCTGCCCCTTACCGGGCTCTCTCTCGCCGTGCCTGGACGGGCTTGCTTTCCATTCTTGGTGGGACCGACGCCGGCACCACATCTCCCCGGCTTTCTCTGCCCCCGTGCCCCACCGGGCAAACTTCGCTTCGGGGGTTCCACACTTCGGCAGTGGCCGGCGCCAGCCACTCGTCAACTTTTTTTCTTTTCCCCGCTTTCGTTGCCGAGCCCGGGCTGGGCTCCGGCTCACGGACGAGCGAAACCCATCCAACACCGCTGAGGGTGCGCCAGCGGCCGCTCCAAACCGCCGCGCCTTTGTTCGGCCCCGCGGGTCCCCTCTCTGACCCGGGCGAAAGCCACCGAGAAGCCAGACGGACCCCTGCCCAGCCGCCTGGCGGGTGGCTTGGAGCAGCCGCTCGGCAGCGCTGCCCTGGGAGTGCTCGGCGTCGCTTGTTCCCTCATATACGGAACTGGAGGGCCGTCAGCTCCGCGAGCGCACAACCAGCCGACCTCCGCCCAGCGGCAGGTCGCAGAAATCACGCCGGCTTGTACGATGACGTAGGCGGAGGCAGAGCGCAACAGCGACCCCTTGGCGACAAGCGCGATCTCCGCGGAGAGCACGTCTACTCGCCGAGGGAGAGCACGTCTACTCGCCCAGGGAGAGCACGTCTACTCGCCCAGGGAGAGCACGTCTACTCGCCCAGGGAGAGCACGTCTACTCGCCCAGGGAGAGCACGTCTACTCGCCCAGGGAGAGCACGTCTACTCGCCCAGGGAGAGCACGTCTACTCGCCCAGGGAGAGCACGTCTACTCGCCCAGGGAGAGCACGTCTACTCGCCCAGGGAGAGCACGTCTACTCGCCCAGGGAGAGCACGTCTACTCGCCCAGGGAGAGCACGTCTACTCGCCCAGGGAGAGCACGTCTACTCGCCCAGGGAGAGCACGTCTACTCGCCCAGGGAGAGCACGTCTACTCGCCCAGGGAGAGCACGTCTACTCGCCGAGGGAGAGCACGTCTACTCGCCGAGGGAGAGCACGTCTACTCGCCGAGGGAGAGCACGTCTACTCGCCGAGGGAGAGCACGTCTACTCGCCGAGGGAGAGCACGTCTACCTCCCGCCTGAGGGAGAGCACGGGGGGGGGGGGGACAAAGACAGGCGGCAGCAGCTTCGGTGAACGTCACCCGGGAGGCGACCGGGGCTGTCCCGGGGCAGTCCCGGGAAGCCGGCGTCCGACACAGGGAACCGTCAGCTGCCGGACCGGGGCGAATCCCCGCGGCCACGGCAGGGGTGGGGGCTCGAAGACAGCCGGCAGCCGCTTCGGTGAACGTCACCCGGGAGGAGACTGGGGCCCTCCCGGGACCGTCCCGGGAAGACGACGTTCGGCACGAGATCCCGGCCGCGGCCGGACCGGCTCGAAGCCTCGCGGTCCCGGCAGCAGCCGGAGCCGCTCGCCGCCTCGGGCTCCCGGCCCCCTACAGATCCGGCGACTCGTTCGCGGGCGGCGGGGGGAGGCAGTGGAGGGGGTGCGGGGAGAAGCGGCAGCGGAGGCGGAGGGGGGGGGGGCTCGAAGACAGCCGGCAGCCGCTTCGGTGAACGTCACCCAGGAGGCGATCGGGGCCGTCCCGGGGCCGTCCCGGGATGCCGGCTTCCGGCACGGGGTCCCGGCCGCGGCCGGACCGGCTCGTATCCCCGCGGCTCCGGCAGGGGGGGGGGGGCTCGAAGACAGCCGGCAGTCGCCTCGGTGAACGTCACCCGGCCGGCGACCGCGGCCGTTCCGGGGCCGTCCCGGGAAGCCTGCGACAGGCACGGGGTCCCAGCCGCGGCCGGACCGACTCGAAGCCCCGCGGCCCCGGCACGGGGGAGGCCCAAAGACTGGCGGCAGCCGCTTCGCTGAACGTCACCCGGCCGGCGACCGGGGCCGTCCCGGGGCCGTCCCGGGATGCCGGCATCCGGCACGGGGTCCCGGCCGCGGCCGGAGCGGCTCGAATCCCCGCGGTCCCGGCAGCAGCCGGAGCCGCTCGCCGTTCGGGCTCCCGGCACCCTACGGATCCGGCGACTCGTTCGCCGGCGGCGGGGGGAGGCAGTGAAGGAGGTGCGGGCAGAAGCGGCAGCGGAGGCGGAGGGGGGGGGGGGGCTCGAAGACAGCCGGCAGCCGCTTCGGAGAACGTCACCCGGCCGGCGACCGCGGCCGTTCCGGGGCCGTCCCGGGAAGCCTGCGACAGGCACGGGGTCCCGGCCTCGGCCGGACCCGCACTGGGTGCCGCCGCCTCGGGCTCTCGGGACGGTATGGATCCGCCGACTCGTTCGCCGGCGGCGGGGGGAGGCAGTGGAGGGGGTGCGGGGAGAAGCGGCAGCGGAGGCGGAGGGGGGGGGGGGCTCGAAGACAGCCGGCAGCCGCTTCGGTGAACGTCACCCGGCCGGCGACCGGGGCCGTCCCGGGGCCGTCCGGGGATGCCGGCTTCCGGCACGGGGTCCCGGCCGCGGCCGGACCGGCTCGAATCCCCGCGGTCCCGGCAGCAGCCGGAGCCGCTCGCCGTTCGGGCTCCCGGCACCCTACAGATCCGGCGACTCGTTCGCGGGCGGCGGGGGGAGGCAGTGGAGGGGGTGCGGGCAGAAGCGGCCGCGGAGGCGGAGGGGGGGGGGGGGCTCGAAGACAGCCGGCAGCCGCTTCGGTGAACGTCACCCGGGAGGCGACCGGGACCGGCCCGGGAAGCCATCGTCCGGCCCCGGATCCCGGCCGCGGCCGGACCGGCTCGAAGCCCCGCGGCCCCGGCACGGGGGAGGCCCAAAGACTGGCGGCAGCCGCTTCGCTGAACGTCACCCGGCCGGCGACCGGGGCCGTCCCGGGGCCGTCCCGGGATGCCGGCTTCCGGCACGGGGTCCCGGCCGCGGCCGGACCGGCTCGAATCCCCGCGGTCCCGGCAGCAGCCGGAGCCGCTCGCCGTTCGGGCTCCCGGCACCCTACGGATCCGCCGACTCGTTCGCCGGCGGCGGGGGGAGGCAGTGGAGGGGGTGCGGGCAGAAGCGGCAGCGGAGGCGGAGGGGGGGGGGGCTCGAAGACAGCCGGCAGCCGCTTCGGTGAACGTCACCCGGCCGGCGACCGGGGCCGTCCCGGGGCCGTCCGGGGATGCCGGCTTCCGGCACGGGGTCCCGGCCGCGGCCGGAGCGGCTCGAATCCCCGCGGTCCCGGCAGCAGCCGGAGCCGCTCGCCGTTCGGGCTCCCGGCACCCTACAGATCCGGCGACTCGTTCGCCGGCGGCGGGGGGAGGCAGTGGAGGGGGTGCGGGGAGAAGCGGCAGCGGAGGCGGAGGGGGGGGGGGGGCTCGAAGACAGCCGGCAGCCGCTTCGGTGAACGTCACCCGGCCGGCGACCGGGGCCGTCCCGGGGCCGTCCGGGGATGCCGGCTTCCGGCACGGGGTCCCGGCCGCGGCCGGAGCGGCTCGAATCCCCGCGGTCCCGGCAGCAGCCGGAGCCGCTCGCCGTTCGGGCTCCCGGCACCCTACAGATCCGGCGACTCGTTCGCCGGCGGCGGGGGGAGGCAGTGGAGGGGGTGCGGGGAGAAGCGGCAGCGGAGGCGGAGGGGGGGGGGGGGCTCGAAGACAGCCGGCAGCCGCTTCGGTGAACGTCACCCGGGAGGCGACCGGGACCGGCCCGGGAAGCCATCGTCCGGCCCGGGATCCCGGCCGCGGCCGGACCGGCTCGAATCCCCGCGGCCCCGGCACGGGGGAGGCCCAAAGACTGGCGGCAGCCGCTTCGCTGAACGTCACCCGGCCGGCGACCGGGGCCGTCCCGGGGCCGTCCCGGGATGCCGGCTTCCGGCACGGGGTCCCGGCCGCGGCCGGACCGGCTCGAATCCCCCCGGTCCCGGCAGCAGCCGGAGCCGCTCGCCGTTCGGGCTCCCGGCACCCTACGGATCCGGCGACTCGTTCGCCGGCGGCGGGGGGAGGCAGTGGAGGCGGTGCGGGGAGAAGCGGCAGCGGAGGCGGAGGGGGGGCGGGGGGGACGATAGTGGCGGGGGGCGGGGGGGTGCTCGAAGGCAGCCGGCAGCCGGTTCGGTGAACATTCGCCGGGGCGGGGGGGCGACCTGTCCGTGCCCGGGGCAGCCCCGGGAAGCCGGCAGCCAGCACGGGGTCCCGGCAGCACCTGTTCCCTGCCCTGGGACTTGCCGTGCCCGGCGGCCGGTTGCCGGGTGGGGGGAGCGATGAGAGGCGGGGCGCAGCGGCCGGGGCAGCGCCGGGCCGCAGCGGGGGGCTGGGCGGGTGGGGTAGGCGTCGAGCGGCAAGCCCTCGGCTGCAGCGAATGTTCGGCGGTGCGGGGCGGGGGGGGGACGGGACGACACGTTGGGGGCGCCGAGTCCGAGCCACCCCCGGCCCCAGGGGCGGCCGGAGGGGGAGGCCGGTGCCTGGCCCTGGGAGCTGCTGGGCGCCGGATGGCCGAGGGTGCGTCAGAAGCCGCCCGAGCGGTCGAGCAGGTCCTCCAGAAAGGCCTAGGGTGGCTTCGAGGGCCCCGGGAGCAGTCGAGGGAGGCCTCCAGGCAGGTCTGGAGTGGATGGGAGGCCTTCCAAAGCAGACAAGGGAGGCTGCCAGCGGGGCCTAGGCTGGCACTGCAGCCTGTAAATGGTTGGGGGGGGGGCCTCTGGTGCGGCCTGGAGTCTCTGGGTGGCGTCCAGAGAGGTGCAAAAGATCCTCTGGTGCGGCCTGTGGTGGCGGAGAAGCCTGCAGAGCGTGCGGGGGAGGCTTCTGGTGCGGCCTGGGGTGGGTCGGAAGCCTGCAGAGCGTGCGGGGGAGGCTTCTGTTGGGGCCTGGGGTGGGTCAGAAGCCTACAGAGCGTGCGGGGGAGGCTTCTGGTGCGGCCTGGGGTGGGTCGGAAGCCTGCAGAGCGTGCGGGAGAGGCTTCTGTTGGGGCCTGGGGTGGCTGAGAAGCCTGCAGAGCGTGCGGGAGAGGCTTCTGCTGCGGCCTGGGGTGGCTGAGAAGCCTGCAGAGCGTGCGGGAGAGGCTTCTGGTGCGGCCTGGGGTGGCTGAGAAGCCTGCAGAGCGTGCGGGAGAGGCTTCTGCTGCGGCCTGGGGTGGCTGAGAAGCCTGCAGAGCGTGCGGGAGAGGCTTCTGCTGCGGCCTGGGGTGGCTGAGAAGCCTGCAGAGCGTGCGGGAGAGGCTTCTGCTGCGGCCTGGGGTGGCTGAGAAGCCTGCAGGGCGTGCGGGAGAGGCTTCTGCTGCGGCCTGGGGTGGGTGGGAAGCCTGCAGAGCGTGCGGGGGAGGCTTCTGGTGCGGCCTGGGGTGGCTGAGAAGCCTGCAGAGCGTGCGGGGGAGGCTTCTGGTGCGGCCTGGGGTGGCTGAGAAGCCTGCAGAGCGTGCGGGAGAGGCTTCTGGTGCGGCCTGGGGTGGCTGAGAAGCCTGCAGAGCGTGCGGGGGAGGCTTCTGGTGCGGCCTGGGGTGGCTGAGAAGCCTGCAGAGCGTGCGGGAGAGGCTTCTGCTGCGGCCTGGGGTGGCTGAGAAGCCTGCAGAGCGTGCGGGGGAGGCTTCTGGTGCGGCCTGGGGTGGCTGAGAAGCCTGCAGAGCGTGCGGGAGAGGCTTCTGGTGCGGCCTGGGGTGGCTGAGAAGCCTGCAGAGCGTGCGGGAGAGGCTTCTGCTGCGGCCTGGGGTGGCTGAGAAGCCTGCAGAGCGTGCGGGGGAGGCTTCTGGTGCGGCCTGGGGTGGGTCGGAAGCCTGCAGAGCATGCGGGGGAGGCTTCTGCTGCGGCCTGGGGTGGCTGAGAAGCCTGCAGAGCGTGCGGGGGAGGCTTCTGGTGCGGCCTGGGGTGGCTGAGAAGCCTGCAGAGCGTGCGGGAGAGGCTTCTGGTGCGGCCTGGGGTGGCTGAGAAGCCTGCAGTGCGTGCGGGGGAGGCTTCTGCTGCGGCCTGGGGTGGCTGAGAAGCCTGCAGAGCGTGCGGGAGAGGCTTCTGCTGCGGCCTGGGGTGGGTCGGAAGCCTGCAGAGCGTGCGGGAGAGGCTTCTGCTGCGGCCAGGGGTGGGTCGGAAGCCTGCAGAGCTTGCGGGGGAGGCTTCTGGTGCGGCCTGGGGTGGGTCGGAAGCCTGCAGAGCATGCGGGGGAGGCTTCTGCTGCGGCCTGGGGTCTCTGGGTGGCCTCTAGAGAGGTGCAAAAGACCCTCTGGGTTGGGCTGGGGTGGCTCTTGGACCCCTGCCACACAGTGGAGAGAGGCCTCCGGCCCGCCACCTGTGTCCCTGTGTGCCTGAGTGCCTGTGTCCCTGTGTCCCTGTGTCCCTGTGTCCCTGAGTGCCTGAGTGCCTGTGTCCCTGTGTCCCTGTGTCCCTGTGTCCCTGAGTGCCTGAGTGCCTGTGTCCCTGTGTCCCTGTGTCCCTGAGTGCCTGAGTGCCTGAGTGCCTGTGTCCCTGTGTCCTTGTGTCCCTGTGTCCCTGTGTGCCTGAGTGCCTGTGTCCCTGTGTCCCTGTCTGTGTACCTGTGTGCGAGTGTCCGGCACGCCACCCAGCGGCGGCGGGCAAGCAGGTAGGCGGGTGGGCGGGCCGGCGAGGGCCAGTGTGAGTTTGGGGGGTGGGAGGGGAGGCGGCAGCTGGAAGCGTCAGAGGAGGGGGCGTGGCTCCGGCTGGCCCCGGGAGCAGGTTCCCGGGACCGGGACCGGCTGGACCCGGCGGGTGGTTGATCCCGGGGCGGGGGGCAGAGGCGGCGGGAAGCGGCAGCTGCGTGTGCGGCGGGGGGGTGGAGGGCGAACCGCGGCGGGAAGCGGATGCTTCAGAGCAGGTTACGGGGGCGGGGACGGACGACACCACCTGTCCCCGCCCCGGGACGGGCTGGACCCGGCGCCCTGGACCCGGCGCCGTGTACCCGCCGCCGCCCCCCGCCGCCGCCCCCCTCCGCCACCCCGGGACCCCGACGTTTTTTGGCGCCCGCGCCTTTTTTTGCTCCCCGCCTGCCCGCGCTGCCCCGGGCCCTCCCCCGGGGCGGGGCGGGAGGGAGGGACGGACGGACGGGTAGCCGGGGATCTCCGAGCGCGCGCCACCAGACCGAGGCGGGGTCCCGGCGGCGGCGGCGGCGGCGGCGGCGGCGGCGGC
>NW_027143446.1:0-7500 GCF_026170545.1 Melanerpes formicivorus | reverse complement strand
TCTACTCGCCCAGGGAGAGCACGTCTACTCGCCCAGGGAGAGCACGTCTACTCGCCCAGGGAGAGCACGTCTACTCGCCCAGGGAGAGCACGTCTACTCGCCCAGGGAGAGCACGTCTACTCGCCCAGGGAGAGCACGTCTACTCGCCCAGGGAGAGCACGTCTACCTCCCGCCTGAGGGAGAGCACGGGGGGGGGGGGGACAAAGACAGGCGGCAGCAGCTTCGGTGAACGTCACCCGGGAGGCGACCGGGGCTGTCCCGGGGCAGTCCCGGGAAGCCGGCGTCCGACACAGGGAACCGTCAGCTGCCGGACCGGGGCGAATCCCCGCGGCCACGGCAGGGGTGGGGGCTCGAAGACAGCCGGCAGCCGCTTCGGTGAACGTCACCCGGGAGGAGACTGGGGCCCTCCCGGGACCGTCCCGGGAAGACGACGTTCGGCACGAGATCCCGGCCGCGGCCGGACCGGCTCGAAGCCTCGCGGTCCCGGCAGCAGCCGGAGCCGCTCGCCGTTCGGGCTCCCGGCACCCTACAGATCCGGCGACTCGTTCGCGGGCGGCGGGGGGAGGCAGTGGAGGGGGTGCGGGCAGAAGCGGCCGCGGAGGCGGAGGGGGGGGGGGGGGCTCGAAGACAGCCGGCAGCCGCTTCGGTGAACGTCACCCAGGAGGCGATCGGGGCCGTCCCGGGGCCGTCCCGGGATGCCGGCTTCCGGCACGGGGTCCCGGCCGCGGCCGGACCGGCTCGTATCCCCGCGGCTCCGGCAGGGGGGGGGGGGGCTCGAAGACTGGCGGCAGCCGCTCCGCTGAACGTCACCCGGCCGGCGACCGGGGCCGTCCCGGGGCCGTCCCGGGATGCCGGCTTCCGGCACGGGGTCCCGGCCGCGGCCGGACCGGCTCGAATCCCCGCGGTCCCGGCAGCAGCCGGAGCCGCTCGCCGTTCGGGCTCCCGGCACCCTACGGATCCGCCGACTCGTTCGCCGGCGGCGGGGGGAGGCAGTGGAGGGGGTGCGGGCAGAAGCGGCAGCGGAGGCGGAGGGGGGGGGGGGCTCGAAGACAGCCGGCAGCCGCTTCGGTGAACGTCACCCGGCCGGCGACCGGGGCCGTCCCGGGGCTGTCCGGGGATGCCGGCTTCCGGCACGGGGGTCCCGGCCGCGGCCGGACCGGCTCGAATCCCCGCGGTCCCGACAGCAGCCGGAGCCGCTCGCCGTTCGGGCTCCCGGCACCCTACAGATCCGGCGACTCGTTCGCGGGCGGCGGGGGGAGGCAGTGGAGGGGGTGCGGGCAGAAGCGGCCGCGGAGGCGGAGGGGGGGGGGGGGGGCTCGAAGACAGCCGGCAGCCGCTTCGGTGAACGTCACCCAGGAGGCGATCGGGGCCGTTCCCGGGGCCGTCCCGGGATGCCGGCTTCCGGCACGGGGTCCGGCCGCGGCCGGACCGGCTCGTATCCCCGCGGCTCCGGCAGGGGGGGGGGGGGCTCGAAGACAGCCGGCAGCCGCTTCGGAGAACGTCACCCGGCCGGCGACCGCGGCCGTTCCGGGGGCCGTCCCGGGAAGCCTGCGACAGGCACGGGGTCCCGGCCTCGGCCGGACCCGCACTGGGTGCCGCCGCCTCGGGCTCTCGGGACGGTATGGATCCGCCGACTCGTTCGCCGGCGGCGGGGGGAGGCAGTGGAGGGGGTGCGGGGAGAAGCGGCAGCGGAGGCGGAGGGGGGGGGGGGGCTCGAAGACAGCCGGCAGCCGCTTCGGTGAACGTCACCCGGGAGGAGACTGGGGCCCTCCCGGGACCGTCCCGGGAAGACGACGTTCGGCACGAGATCCCGGGCCGCGGCCGGACCGGCTCGAAGCCTCGCGGTCCCGGCAGCAGCCGGAGCCGCTCGCCGCCTCGGGCTCCCGGCCCCCTACAGATCCGGCGACTCGTTCGCGGGCGGCGGGGGGGAGGCAGTGGAGGGGGTGCGGGGAGAAGCGGCAGCGGAGGCGGAGGGGGGGGGGCTCGAAGACAGCCGGCAGCCGCTTCGGTGAACGTCACCCCAGGAGGCGATCGGGGCCGTCCCGGGGCCGTCCCGGGATGCCGGCTTCCGGCACGGGGGTCCCGGCCGCGGCCGGACCGGCTCGTATCCCCGCGGCTCCGGCGGGGGGGGGGGGGGGGCTCGAAGACAGCCGGCAGCCGCTTCGGAGAACGTCACCCGGCCGGCGACCGCGGCCGTTCCGGGGCCGTCCCCGGGAAGCTGCGACAGGCACGGGGTCCCGGCCTCGGCCGGACCCGCACTGGGTGCCGCCGCCTCGGGCTCTCGGGACGGTATGGATCCGCCGACTCGTTCGCCGGCCGGCGGGGGGAGGCAGTGGAGGGGGTGCGGGGGAGAAGCGGCAGCGGAGGCGGAGGGGGGGGGGGGCTCGAAGACAGCCGGCAGCCGCTTCGGTGAACGTCACCCGGCCGGCGACCGGGGCCGTCCCGGGGCTGTCCGGGGATGCCGGCTTCCGGCACGGGGTCCCGGCCGCGGCCGGACCGGCTCGAATCCCCGCGGTCCCGACAGCAGCCGGAGCCGCTCGCCGTTCGGGCTCCCGGCACCCTACAGATCCGGCGACTCGTTCGCGGGCGGCGGGGGAGGAGGCAGTGGAGGGGGTGCGGGCAGAAGCGGCCGCGGAGGCGGAGGGGGGGGGGGGGGCTCGAAGACAGCCGTCAGCCGCTTCGGTGAACGTCACCCGGGAGGCGACCGGGACCGGCCCGGGAAGCCAATCGTCCGGCCCGGGATCCCGGCCGCGGCCGGACCGGCTCGAATCCCCGCGGCCCCGGCACGGGGGAGGCCCAAAGACTGGCGGCAGCCGCTTCGCTGAACGTCACCCGGGCCGGCGACCGGGGGCCGTCCCGGGGCCGTCCCGGGAATGCCGGCTTCCGGCACGGGGTCCCGGCCGCGGCCGGACCGGCTCGAATCCCCGCGGTCCCGGCAGCAGCCGGAGCCGCTCGCCGTTCGGGGCTCCCGGCACCCTACGGATCCGCCGACTCTTTCGCCGGCGGCGGGGGGAGGCAGTGGAGGGGGTGCGGGCAGAAGCGGCAGCGGAGGCGGAGGGGGGGGGGCTCGAAGACAGCCGGCAGCCGCTTCGGGTGAACGTCACCCGGCGGCGACCGGGGCCGTCCCGGGGGCCGTCCGGGGGATGCCGGCTTCCGGCACGGGGTCCCGGCCGCGGCCGGAGCGGCTCGAATCCCCGCGGTCCGGCAGCAGCCGGAGCCGCTCGCCCGTTCGGGCTCCCGGCACCCTACAGATCCGGCGACTCGTTCGCCGGCGGCGGGGGGAGGCAGTGGAGGGGGTGCGGGGAGAAGCGGCAGCGGAGGCGGAGGGGGGGGGGGGGCTCGAAGACAGCCGGCAGCCGCTTCGGTGAACGTCACCCGGGAGGCGACCGGGACCGGCCCGGGGAAGCCATCGTCCGGCCCGGGATCCCGGCCGCGGCCGGACCGGCTCGAAGCCCCCGCGGCCCCGGCACGGGGGAGGCCCAAAGACTGGCGGCAGCCGCTTCGCTGAACGTCACCCGGCCGGCGACCGGGGCCGTCCCGGGGCCGTCCCGGGATGCCGGCTTCCGGCACGGGGTCCCGGCCGCGGCCGGACCGGCTCGAATCCCCGCGGTCCCGGCAGCAGCCGGAGCCGCTCGCCGTTCGGGCTCCCGGCACCCTACGGATCCGCCGACTCGTTCGCGGGCGGCGGGGGGAGGGCAGTGGAGGGGGTGCGGGCAGAAGCGGCCGCGGAGGCGGAGGGGGGGGGGGGGCTCGAAGACAGCCGTCAGCCGCTTCGGTGAACGTCACCCGGGGAGGCGACCGGGACCCGGCCCGGGAAGCCATCGTCCGGGCCCCGGATCCGGCCCCGGCACGGGGGAGGCCCAAAGACTGGCGGCAGCCGCTTCGCTGAACGTCACCCGGCCGGCGACCGGGGCCGTCCCGGGGCCGTCCCGGGATGCCGGCTTCCGGCACGGGGTCCCGGCCGCGGCCGGACCGGCTCGAATCCCCGCGGTCCCGGCAGCAGCCGGAGCCGCTCGCCGTTCGGGCTCCCGGCACCCTACGGATCCGGCGACTCGTTCGCCGGCGGCGGGGGGAGGCAGTGGAGGCGGTGCGGGGAGAAGCGGCAGCGGAGGCGGAGGGGGGGCGGGGGGGACGATAGTGGCGGGGGGCGGGGGGTGCTCGAAGGCAGCCGGCAGCCGGTTCGGTGAACATTCGCCGGGGCGGGGGGGGCGACCTGTCCGTGCCCGGGGCAGCCCCGGGAAGCCGGCAGCCAGCACGGGGTCCCGGCAGCACCTGTTCCCTGCCCTGGGACTTGCCGTGCCCGGCGGCCGGTTGCCGGGTGGGGGGAGCGATGAGAGGCGGGGCGCAGCGGCCGGGGCAGCGCCGGGCCGCAGCGGGGGGCTGGGCGGGTGGGGTAGGCGTCGAGCGGCAAGCCCTCGGCTGCAGCGAATGTTCGGCGGTGCGGGGCGGGGGGGGGACGGGACGACACGTTGGGGGCGCCGAGTCCGAGCCACCCCCGGCCCCAGGGGCGGCCGGAGGGGGAGGCCGGTGCCTGGCCCTGGGAGCTGCTGGGCGCCGGATGGCCGAGGGTGCGTCAGAAGCCGCCCGAGCGGTCGAGCAGGTCCTCCAGAAAGGCCTAGGGTGGCTTCGAGGGCCCCGGGAGCAGTCGAGGGAGGCCTCCAGGCAGGTCTGGAGTGGATGGGAGGCCTTCCAAAGCAGACAAGGGAGGCTGCCAGCGGGGCCTAGGCTGGCACTGCAGCCTGTAAATGGTTGGGGGGGGGGCCTCTGGTGCGGCCTGGAGTCTCTGGGTGGCGTCCAGAGAGGTGCAAAAGATCCTCTGGTGCGGCCTGTGGTGGCGGAGAAGCCTGCAGAGCGTGCGGGGGAGGCTTCTGGTGCGGCCTGGGGTGGGTCGGAAGCCTGCAGAGCGTGCGGGGGAGGCTTCTGTTGGGGCCTGGGGTGGGTCAGAAGCCTACAGAGCGTGCGGGGGAGGCTTCTGGTGCGGCCTGGGGTGGGTCGGAAGCCTGCAGAGCGTGCGGGAGAGGCTTCTGTTGGGGCCTGGGGTGGCTGAGAAGCCTGCAGAGCGTGCGGGAGAGGCTTCTGCTGCGGCCTGGGGTGGCTGAGAAGCCTGCAGAGCGTGCGGGAGAGGCTTCTGCTGCGGCCTGGGGTGGCTGAGAAGCCTGCAGAGCGTGCGGGAGAGGCTTCTGGTGCGGCCTGGGGTGGCTGAGAAGCCTGCAGAGCGTGCGGGAGAGGCTTCTGCTGCGGCCTGGGGTGGCTGAGAAGCCTGCAGAGCGTGCGGGAGAGGCTTCTGCTGCGGCCTGGGGTGGCTGAGAAGCCTGCAGAGCGTGCGGGAGAGGCTTCTGCTGCGGCCTGGGGTGGCTGAGAAGCCTGCAGGGCGTGCGGGAGAGGCTTCTGCTGCGGCCTGGGGTGGGTGGGAAGCCTGCAGAGCGTGCGGGGGAGGCTTCTGGTGCGGCCTGGGGTGGCTGAGAAGCCTGCAGAGCGTGCGGGGGAGGCTTCTGGTGCGGCCTGGGGTGGCTGAGAAGCCTGCAGAGCGTGCGGGAGAGGCTTCTGGTGCGGCCTGGGGTGGCTGAGAAGCCTGCAGAGCGTGCGGGGGAGGCTTCTGGTGCGGCCTGGGGTGGCTGAGAAGCCTGCAGAGCGTGCGGGAGAGGCTTCTGCTGCGGCCTGGGGTGGCTGAGAAGCCTGCAGAGCGTGCGGGGGAGGCTTCTGGTGCGGCCTGGGGTGGCTGAGAAGCCTGCAGAGCGTGCGGGAGAGGCTTCTGGTGCGGCCTGGGGTGGCTGAGAAGCCTGCAGAGCGTGCGGGAGAGGCTTCTGCTGCGGCCTGGGGTGGCTGAGAAGCCTGCAGAGCGTGCGGGGGAGGCTTCTGGTGCGGCCTGGGGTGGGTCGGAAGCCTGCAGAGCATGCGGGGGAGGCTTCTGCTGCGGCCTGGGGTGGCTGAGAAGCCTGCAGAGCGTGCGGGGGAGGCTTCTGGTGCGGCCTGGGGTGGCTGAGAAGCCTGCAGAGCGTGCGGGAGAGGCTTCTGGTGCGGCCTGGGGTGGCTGAGAAGCCTGCAGTGCGTGCGGGGGAGGCTTCTGCTGCGGCCTGGGGTGGCTGAGAAGCCTGCAGAGCGTGCGGGAGAGGCTTCTGCTGCGGCCTGGGGTGGGTCGGAAGCCTGCAGAGCGTGCGGGAGAGGCTTCTGCTGCGGCCAGGGGTGGGTCGGAAGCCTGCAGAGCTTGCGGGGGAGGCTTCTGGTGCGGCCTGGGGTGGGTCGGAAGCCTGCAGAGCATGCGGGGGAGGCTTCTGCTGCGGCCTGGGGTCTCTGGGTGGCCTCTAGAGAGGTGCAAAAGACCCTCTGGGTTGGGCTGGGGTGGCTCTTGGACCCCTGCCACACAGTGGAGAGAGGCCTCCGGCCCGCCACCTGTGTCCCTGTGTGCCTGAGTGCCTGTGTCCCTGTGTCCCTGTGTCCCTGTGTCCCTGAGTGCCTGAGTGCCTGTGTCCCTGTGTCCCTGTGTCCCTGTGTCCCTGAGTGCCTGAGTGCCTGTGTCCCTGTGTCCCTGTGTCCCTGAGTGCCTGAGTGCCTGAGTGCCTGTGTCCCTGTGTCCTTGTGTCCCTGTGTCCCTGTGTGCCTGAGTGCCTGTGTCCCTGTGTCCCTGTCTGTGTACCTGTGTGCGAGTGTCCGGCACGCCACCCAGCGGCGGCGGGCAAGCAGGTAGGCGGGTGGGCGGGCCGGCGAGGGCCAGTGTGAGTTTGGGGGGTGGGAGGGGAGGCGGCAGCTGGAAGCGTCAGAGGAGGGGGCGTGGCTCCGGCTGGCCCCGGGAGCAGGTTCCCGGGACCGGGACCGGCTGGACCCGGCGGGTGGTTGATCCCGGGGCGGGGGGCAGAGGCGGCGGGAAGCGGCAGCTGCGTGTGCGGCGGGGGGGGTGGAGGGCGAACCGCGGCGGGAAGCGGATGCTTCAGAGCAGGTTACGGGGGCGGGGACGGACGACACCACCTGTCCCCGCCCCGGGACGGGCTGGACCCGGCGCCCTGGACCCGGCGCCGTGTACCCGCCGCCGCCCCCGCCGCCGCCCCCCTCCGCCACCCCGGGACCCCGACGTTTTTTGGCGCCCGCGCCTTTTTTTGCTCCCCGCCTGCCCGCGCTGCCCCGGGCCCTCCCCCGGGGCGGGGCGGGAGGGAGGGACGGACGGACGGGTAGCCGGGGATCTCCGAGCGCGCGCCACCAGACCGAGGCGGGTCCCGGCGGCGGCGGCGGCGGCTGGCGGCGGCGGCGGCAGCAAGCGACGGCGGGGGGGGCAGGCTAGGGAGAGAGGGGGAGCGGCATGCGGTAGGGCTGGGGGGTTTGTTTCGGGGGGGAGGGGTGGGGGGGGGGTGGCAGCGGTCAGCGAGAGCGGGGAGAGGGGGAGCGGCATGCGGTAGGGCTGGGGTGTTTTTGGGGTGGGGGCGTTGGGGGGATTAGCGGGCGGGCGGGCAGCCGAGCCAAGCGGCAAGCCGGGGGGCGGGCGAGGGCGGCTTTAGGGCCGGAGGAGCG
>NW_027143445.1:0-60472 GCF_026170545.1 Melanerpes formicivorus | reverse complement strand
GCATTTTACAGCAGGTTGGAGCAGCCTGTATCTCAGCACAGGAATAAGGTAGGGAAGAATTCTAAGGGATCATTTTGACTGCCTCCAGAAGTTAGATCAGATGGCAAATTGGATTTGGTGCTAGGTCTTTCCCTTTAGGTTTTACCCCAACAATGTTTTCATTAGTTTCGCTCACTCTCGAAATCAAGCATTTTACAGCAGGTTGGAGCAGCCTGTATCTCAGCACAGGAATAAGGTAGGGAAGAATTCTAAGGATCATTTTGACTGCCTCCAGAAGTTAGATCAGATGGCAAATTGGATTTGGTGCTAGGTCTTTCCCTTTAGGTTTTACCCCAACAATGTTTTCATTAGTTTCGCTCACCTCTCGAAATCAAGCATTTTACAGCAGGTTGGAGCAGCCTGTATCTCAGCACAGGAATAAGGTAGGGAAGAATTCTAAGGATCATTTTGACTGCCTCCAGAAGTTAGATCAGATGGCAAATTGGATTTGGTGCTAGGTCTTTCCCTTTAGGTTTTACCCCAACAATGTTTTCATTAGTTTCGCTCACTCTCGAAATCAAGCATTTTACAGCAGGTTGGAGCAGCCTGTATCTCAGCACAGGAATAAGGTAGGGAAGAATTCTAAGGATCATTTTGACTGCCTCCAGAAGTTAGATCAGATGGCAAATTGGATTTGGTGCTAGGTCTTTCCCTTTAGCTTTTACCCCAACAATGTTTTCATTAGTTTCGCTCACTCTCGAAATCAAGCATTTTACAGCAGGTTGGAGCAGCCTGTATCTCAGCACAGGAATAAGGTAGGAAGAATTCTAAGGATCATTTTGACTGCCTCCAGAAGTTAGATCAGATGGCAAATTGGATTTGGTGCTAGGTCTTTCCCTTTAGGTTTTACCCCAACAATGTTTTCATTTAGTTTCGCTCACTCTCGAAATCAAGCATTTTACAGCAGGTTGGAGCAGCCTGTATCTCAGCACAGGAATAAGGTAGGGAAGAATTCAAATACTCATTTTGACTGCCTCCAGAAGTTAGATCAGATGGCAAATTGGATTTGGTGCTAGGTCTTTCCCTTTAGGTTTTACCCCAACAATGTTTTCATTAGTTTTGCTCACTCTCGAAATCAAGCATTTTACAGCAGGTTGGAGCAGCCTGTATCTCAGCACAGGAATAAGGTAGGGAAGAATTCTAAGGATCATTTTGACTGCCTCCAGAAGTTAGATCAGATGGCCAATGCAATTTGGTGCTAGGTCTTTCCCTTTAGGTTTTACCCCAACAATGTTTCATTAGTTTCGCTCACTCTCGAAATCAAGCATTTTACAGCAGGTTGGAGCAGCCTGTATCTCAGCACAGGAATAAGGTAGGGAAGAATTCTAAGGATCATTTTGACTGCCTCCAGAAGTTAGATCAGATGGCAAATTGGATTTGGTGCTAGGTCTTTCCCTTTAGGTTTTACCCCAACAATGTTTTCATTAGTTTCGCTCACTCTCGAAATCAAGCATTTTACAGCAGGTTGGAGCAGCCTGTATCTCAGCACAGGAATAAGGTAGGGAAGAATTCTAAGGATCATTTTGACTGCCTCCAGAAGTTAGATCAGATGGCAAATTGGATTTGGTGCTAGGTCTTTCCCTTTAGGTTTTACCCCAACAATGTTTTCATTAGTTTCGCTCACTCTCGAAATCAAGCATTTTACAGCAGGTTGGAGCAGCCTGTATCTCAGCACAGGAATAAGGTAGGGAAGAATTCTAAGGATCATTTTGACTGCCTCCAGAAGTTAGATCAGATGGGCAAATTGGATTTGGTGCTAGGTCTTTCCCTTTAGGTTTTACCCCAACAATGTTTTCATTAGTTTCGCTCACTCTCGAAATCAAGCATTTTACAGCAGGTTGGAGCAGCCTGTATCTCAGCACAGGAATAAGGTAGGGAAGAATTCTAAGGATCATTTTGACTGCCTCCAGAAGTTAGATCAGATGGCAAATTGGATTTGGTGCTAGGTCTTTCCCTTTAGGTTTTACCCCAACAATGTTTTCATTAGTTTCGCTCACTCTCGAAATCAAGCATTTTACAGCAGGTTGGAGCAGCCTGTATCTCAGCACAGGAATAAGGTAGGGAAGAATTCTAAGGATCATTTTGACTGCCTCCAGAAGTTAGATCAGATGGCAAATTGGATTTGGTGCTAGGTCTTTCCCTTTAGGTTTTACCCCAACAATGTTTTCATTAGTTTCGCTCACTCTCGAAATCAAGCATTTTACAGCAGGTTGGAGCAGCCTGTATCTCAGCACAGGAATAAGGTAGGGAAGAATTCTAAGGATCATTTTGACTGCCTCCAGAAGTTAGATCAGATGGCAAATTGGATTTGGTGCTAGGTCTTTCCCTTTAGGTTTTACCCCAACAATGTTTTCATTAGTTTCGCTCACTCTCGAAATCAAGCATTTTACAGCAGGTTGGAGCAGCCTGTATCTCAGCACAGGAATAAGGTAGGGAAGAATTCTAAGGATCATTTTGACTGCCTCCAGAAGTTAGATCAGATGGCAAATTGGATTTGGTGCTAGGTCTTTCCCTTTAGGTTTTACCCAACAATGTTTTCATTAGTTTCGCTCACTCTCGAAATCAAGCATTTTACAGCAGGTTGGAGCAGCCTGTATCTCAGCACAGGAATAAGGTAGGGAAGAATTCTAAGGATCATTTTGACTGCCTCCAGAAGTTAGATCAGATGGCAAATTGGATTTGGTGCTAGGTCTTTCCCTTTAGGTTTTACCCCAACAATGTTTTCATTAGTTTCGCTCACTCTCGAAATCAAGCATTTTACAGCAGGTTGGAGCAGCCTGTATCTCAGCACAGGAATAAGGTAGGGAAGAATTCTAAGGATCATTTTGACTGCCTCCAGAAGTTAGATCAGATGGCAAATTGGATTTGGTGCTAGGTCTTTCCCTTTAGGTTTTACCCCAACAATGTTTTCATTAGTTTCGCTCACTCTCGAAATCAAGCATTTTACAGCAGGTTGGAGCAGCCTGTATCTCAGCACAGGAATAAGGTAGGGAAGAATTCTAAGGATCATTTTGACTGCCTCCAGAAGTTAGATCAGATGGCAAATTGGATTTGGTGCTAGGTCTTTCCCTTTAGCTTTTACCCCAACAATGTTTTCATTAGTTTCGCTCACTCTCGAAATCAAGCAATTTTACAGCAGGTTGGAGCAGCCTGTATCTCAGCACAGGAATAAGGTAGGGAAGAATTCTAAGGATCATTTTGACTGCCTCCAGAAGTTAGATCAGATGGCAAATTGGATTTGGTGCTAGGTCTTTCCCTTTAGGTTTTACCCCAACAATGTTTTCATTAGTTTCGCTCACTCTCGAAATCAAGCATTTTACAGCAGGTTGGAGCAGCCTGTATCTCAGCACAGGAATAAGGTAGGGAAGAATTCTAAGGATCATTTTGACTGCCTCCAGAAGTTAGATCAGATGGCAAATTGGATTTGGTGCTAGGTCTTTCCCTTTAGGTTTTACCCCAACAATGTTTTCATTAGTTTCGCTCACTCTCGAAATCAAGCATTTTACAGCAGGTTGGAGCAGCCTGTATCTCAGCACAGGAATAAGGTAGGGAAGAATTCTAAGGATCATTTTGACTGCCTCCAGAAGTTTAGATCAGATGGCAAATTGGATTTGGTGCTAGGTCTTTCCCTTTAGGTTTTACCCCAACAATGTTTTCATTAGTTTCGCTCACTCTCGAAATCAAGCATTTTACAGCAGGTTGGAGCAGCCTGTATCTCAGCACAGGAATAAGGTAGGGAAGAATTCTAAGGATCATTTTGACTGCCTCCAGAAGTTAGATCAGATGGCAAATTGGATTTGGTGCTAGGTCTTTCCCTTTAGGTTTTACCCCAACAATGTTTTCATTAGTTTCGCTCACTCTCGAAATCAAGCATTTTACAGCAGGTTGGAGCAGCCTGTATCTCAGCACAGGAATAAGGTAGGGAAGAATTCTAAGGCTCATTTTGACTGCCTCCAGAAGTTAGATCAGATGGCAAATTGGATTTGGTGCTAGGTCTTTCCCTTTAGGTTTTACCCCCAACAATGTTTTCATTAGTTTCGCTCACTCTCGAAATCAAGCATTTTACAGCAGGTTGGAGCAGCCTGTATCTCAGCACAGGAATAAGGTAGGGAAGAATTCAAATACTCATTTTGACTGCCTCCAGAAGTTAGATCAGATGGCAAATTGGATTTGGTGCTAGGTCTTTCCCTTTAGGTTTTACCCCAACAATGTTTTCATTAGTTTCGCTCACTCTCGAAATCAAGCATTTTACAGCAGGTTGGAGCAGCCTGTATCTCAGCACAGGAATAAGGTAGGGAAGAATTCTAAGGATCATTTTGACTGCCTCCAGAAGTTAGATCAGATGGCCAATGCAATTTGGTGCTAGGTCTTTCCCTTTAGGTTTTACCCCAACAATGTTTTCATTAGTTTCGCTCACTCTCGAAATCAAGCATTTTACAGCAGGTTGGAGCAGCCTGTATCTCAGCACAGGAATAAGGTAGGGAAGAATTCTAAGGATCATTTTGACTGCCTCCAGAAGTTAGATCAGATGGCAAATTGGATTTGGTGCTAGGTCTTTCCCTTTAGGTTTTACCCCAACAATGTTTTCATTAGTTTCGCTCACTCTCGAAATCAAGCATTTTACAGCAGGTTGGAGCAGCCTGTATCTCAGCACAGGAATAAGGTAGGGAAGAATTCTAAGGATCATTTTGACTGCCTCCAGAAGTTAGATCAGATGGCAAATTGGATTTGGTGCTAGGTCTTTCCCTTTAGGTTTTACCCCAACAATGTTTTCATTAGTTTCGCTCACTCTCGAAATCAAGCATTTTACAGCAGGTTGGAGCAGCCTGTATCTCAGCACAGGAATAAGGGTAGGGAAGAATTCTAAGGATCATTTTGACTGCCTCCAGAAGTTAGATCAGATGGCAAATTGGATTTGGTGCTAGGTCTTTCCCTTTAGGTTTTACCCCAACAATGTTTTTCATTAGTTTCGCTCACTCTCGAAATCAAGCATTTTACAGCAGGTTGGAGCAGCCTGTATCTCAGCACAGGAATAAGGTAGGGAAGAATTCTAAGGATCATTTTGACTGCCTCCAGAAGTTAGATCAGATGGCAAATTGGATTTGGTGCTAGGTCTTTCCCTTTAGGTTTTACCCCCACAATGTTTTCATTAGTTTCGCTCACTCTCGAAATCAAGCATTTTACAGCAGGTTGGAGCAGCCTGTATCTCAGCACAGGAATAAGGTAGGGAAGAATTCAAATACTCATTTTGACTGCCTCCAGAAGTTAGATCAGATGGCAAATTGGATTTGGTGCTAGGTCTTTCCCTTTAGGTTTTACCCCCAACAATGTTTTCATTAGTTTCGCTCACTCTCGAAATCAAGCATTTTACAGCAGGTTGGAGCAGCCTGTATCTCAGCACAGGAATAAGGTAGGGAAGAATTCTAAGGATCATTTTGACTGCCCTCCAGAAGTTAGATCAGATGGCAAATTGGATTTGGTGCTAGGCCTTTCCCTTTAGGTTTTACCCCAACAATGTTTTCATTAGTTTCGCTCACTCTCGAAATCAAGCATTTTAGCAGCAGGTTGGAGCAGCCTGTATCTCAGCACAGGAATAAGGTAGGGAAGAATTCTAAGGATCATTTTGACTGCCTCCAGAAGTTAGATCAGATGGCAAATTGGATTTGGTGCTAGGTCTTTCCCTTTAGGTTTTACCCCAACAATGTTTTCATTAGTTTCGCTCACTCTCGAAATCAAGCATTTTACAGCAGGTTGGAGCAGCCTGTATCTCAGCACAGGAATAAGGTAGGGAAGAATTCTAAGGCTCATTTTGACTGCCTCCAGAAGTTAGATCAGATGGCAAATTGGATTTGGTGCTAGGTCTTTCCCTTTAGGTTTTACCCCAACAATGTTTTCATTAGTTTCGCTCACTCTCGAAATCAAGCATTTTACAGCAGGTTGGAGCAGCCTGTATCTCAGCACAGGAATAAGGTAGGGAAGAATTCTAAGGATCATTTTGACTGCCTCCACAAGTTAGATCAGATGGGCAAATTGGATTTGGTGCTAGATCTTTCCCTTTAGGTTTTAGCCAACAATGTTTTCATTAGTTTCGCTCACTCTCGAAATCAAGCATTTTACAGCAGGTTGGAGCAGCCTGTATCTCAGCACAGGAATTAGGTAGGGAAGAATTCTAAGGATCATTTTTGACTGCCTCCAGAAGTTAGATCAGATGGCAAATTGGATTTGGTGCTAGGTCTTTCCCTTTAGGTTTTACCCCAACAATGTTTTCATTAGTTTCGCTCACTCTCGAAATCAAGCATTTTACAGCAGGTTGGAGCAGCCTGTATCTCAGCACAGGAATAAGGTAGGGAAGAATTCTAAGGATCATTTTGACTGCCTCCAGAAGTTAGATCAGATGGCAAATTGGATTTGGTGCTAGGTCTTTCCCTTTAGGTTTTACCCCAACAATGTTTTCATTAGTTTCGCTCACTCTCGAAATCAAGCATTTTACAGCAGGTTGGAGCAGCCTGTATCTCAGCACAGGAATAAGGTAGGGAAGAATTCTAAGGATCATTTTGACTGCCTCCAGAAGTTAGATCAGATGGCAAATTGGATTTGGTGCTAGGTCTTTCCCTTTAGGTTTTACCCCAACAATGTTTTCATTAGTTTCGCTCACTCTCGAAATCAAGCATTTTACAGCAGGTTGGAGCAGCCTGTATCTCAGCACAGGAATAAGGTAGGGAAGAATTCTAAGGATCATTTTGACTGCCTCCAGAAGTTAGATCAGATGGCAAATTGGATTTGGTGCTAGGTCTTTCCCTTTAGCTTTTACCCCAACAATGTTTTCATTAGTTTCGCTCACTCTCGAAATCAAGCATTTTACAGCAGGTTGGAGCAGCCTGTATCTCAGCACAGGAATAAGGTAGGGAAGAATTCTAAGGATCATTTTGACTGCCTCCAGAAGTTAGATCAGATGGCAAATTGGATTTGGTGCTAGGTCTTTCCCTTTAGGTTTTACCCCAACAATGTTTTCATTAGTTTCGCTCACTCTCGAAATCAAGCATTTTACAGCAGGTTGGAGCAGCCTGTATCTCAGCACAGGAATAAGGTAGGGAAGAATTCTAAGGATCATTTTGACTGCCTCCAGAAGTTAGATCAGATGGCAAATTGGATTTGGTGCTAGGTCTTTCCCTTTAGGTTTTACCCCAACAATGTTTTCATTAGTTTCGCTCACTCTCGAAATCAAGAATTTTTACAGCAGGTTGGAGCAGCCTGTATCTCAGCACAGGAATAAGGTAGGGAAGAATTCTAAGGATCATTTTGACTGCCTCCACAAGTTAGATCAGATGGCAAATTGGATTTGGTGCTAGGTCTTTCCCTTTAGGTTTTACCCCAACAATGTTTTCATTAGTTTCGCTCACTCTCGAAATCAAGCATTTTACAGCAGGTTGGAGCAGCCTGTATCTCAGCACAGGAATAAGGTAGGGAAGAATTCTAAGGATCATTTTGACTGCCTCCAGAAGTTAGATCAGATGGCAAATTGGATTTGGTGCTAGGTCTTTCCCTTTAGGTTTTACCCCAACAATGTTTTCATTAGTTTCGCTCACTCTCGAAATCAAGCATTTTACAGCAGGTTGGAGCAGCCTGTATCTCAGCACAGGAATAAGGTAGGGAAGAATTCTAAGGATCATTTTGACTGCCTCCAGAAGTTAGATCAGATGGCAAATTGGATTTGGTGCTAGGTCTTTCCCTTTAGGTTTTACCCCAACAATGTTTTCATTAGTTTCGCTCACTCTCGAAATCAAGCATTTTACAGCAGGTTGGAGCAGCCTGTATCTCAGCACAGGAATAAGGTAGGAAGAATTCTAAGGATCATTTTGACTGCCTCCAGAAGTTAGATCAGATGGCAAATTGGATTTGGTGCTAGGTCTTTCCCTTTAGCTTTTACCCCAACAATGTTTTCATTAGTTTCGCTCACTCTCGAAATCAAGCATTTTACAGCAGGTTGGAGCAGCCTGTATCTCAGCACAGGAATAAGGTAGGGAAGAATTCTAAGGATCATTTTGACTGCCTCCAGAAGTTAGATCAGATGGCAAATTGGATTTGGTGCTAGGTCTTTCCCTTTAGGTTTTACCCCAACAATGTTTTCATTAGTTTCGCTCACTCTCGAAATCAAGCATTTTACAGCAGGTTGGAGCAGCCTGTATCTCAGCACAGGAATAAGGTAGGGAAGAATTCTAAGGATCATTTTGACTGCCTCCAGAAGTTAGATCAGATGGCAAATTGGATTTGGTGCTAGGTCTTTCCCTTTAGGTTTTACCCCAACAATGTTTTCATTAGTTTCGCTCACTCTCGAAATCAAGCATTTTACAGCAGGTTGGAGCAGCCCTGTATCTCAGCACAGGAATAAGGTAGGGAAGAATTCTAAGGCTCATTTTGACTGCCTCCAGAAATTAGATCAGATGGCAAATTGGATTTGGTGCTAGGTCTTTCCCTTTAGGTTTTACCCCAACAATGTTTTCATTAGTTTCGCTCACTCTCGAAATCAAGCATTTTACAGCAGGTTGGAGCAGCCTGTATCTCAGCACAGGAATAAGGTAGGGAAGAATTCTAAGGATCATTTTGACTGCCTCCAGAAGTTAGATCAGATGGCAAATTGGATTTGGTGCTAGGTCTTTCCCTTTAGGTTTTACCCCAACAATGTTTTCATTAGTTTCGCTCACTCTCGAAATCAAGCATTTTACAGCAGGTTGGAGCAGCCTGTATCTCAGCACAGGAATAAGGTAGGGAAGAATTCTAAGGATCATTTTGACTGCCTCCAGAAGTTAGATCAGATGGCAAATTGGATTTGGTGCTAGGTCTTTCCCTTTAGGTTTTACCCCAACAATGTTTTCATTAGTTTCGCTCACTCTCAAAATCAAGCATTTTACAGCAGGTTGGAGCAGCCTGTATCTCAGCACAGGAATAAGGTAGGGAAGAATTCTAAGGATCATTTTGACTGCCTCCAGAAGTTAGATCAGATGGCAAATTGGATTTGGTGCTAGGTCTTTCCCTTTAGCTTTTACCCCAACAATGTTTTCATTAGTTTCGCTCACTCTCGAAATCAAGCATTTTACTGCAGGTTGGAGCAGCCTGTATCTCAGCACAGGAATAAGGTAGGGAAGAATTCTAAGGATCATTTTGACTGCCTCCAGAAGTTAGATCAGATGGCAAATTGGATTTGGTGCTAGGTCTTTCCCTTTAGGTTTTACCCCAACAATGTTTTCATTAGTTTCGCTCACTCTCGAAATCAAGCATTTTACAGCAGGTTGGAGCAGCCTGTATCTCAGCACAGGAATAAGGTAGGGAAGAATTCTAAGGATCATTTTGACTGCCTCCAGAAGTTAGATCAGATGGCAAATTGGATTTGGTGCTAGGTCTTTCCCTTTAGGTTTTACCCCAACAATGTTTTCATTAGTTTCGCTCACTCTCGAAATCAAGCATTTTACAGCAGGTTGGAGCAGCCTGTATCTCAGCACAGGAATAAGGTAGGGAAGAATTCTAAGGATCATTTTGACTGCCTCCAGAAGTTAGATCAGATGGCAAATTGGATTTGGTGCTAGGTCTTTCCCTTTAGGTTTTACCCCAACAATGTTTTCATTAGTTTCGCTCACTCTCGAAATCAAGCATTTTACAGCAGGTTGGAGCAGCCTGTATCTCAGCACAGGAATAAGGTAGGGAAGAATTCTAAGGATCATTTTGACTGCCTCCAGAAGTTAGATCAGATGGCAAATTGGATTTGGTGCTAGGTCTTTCCCTTTAGGTTTTACCCCAACAATGTTTTCATTAGTTTCGCTCACTCTCGAAATCAAGCATTTTACAGCAGGTTGGAGCAGCCTGTATCTCAGCACAGGAATAAGGTAGGGAAGAATTCTAAGGATCATTTTGACTGCCTCCAGAAGTTAGATCAGATGGCAAATTGGATTTGGTGCTAGGTCTTTCCCTTTAGGTTTTACCCCAACAATGTTTTCATTAGTTTCGCTCACTCTCGAAATCAAGCATTTTACAGCAGGTTGGAGCAGCCTGTATCTCAGCACAGGAATAAGGTAGGGAAGAATTCTAAGGATCATTTTGACTGCCTCCAGAAGTTAGATCAGATGGCAAATTGGATTTGGTGCTAGGTCTTTCCCTTTAGGTTTTACCCCAACAATGTTTTCATTAGTTTCGCTCACTCTCGAAATCAAGCATTTTACAGCAGGTTGGAGCAGCCTGTATCTCAGCACAGGAATAAGGTAGGGAAGAATTCTAAGGATCATTTTGACTGCCTCCAGAAGTTAGATCAGATGGCAAATTGGATTTGGTGCTAGGTCTTTCCCTTTAGGTTTTACCCCAACAATGTTTTCATTAGTTTCGCTCACTCTCGAAATCAAGCATTTTACAGCAGGTTGGAGCAGCCTGTATCTCAGCACAGGAATAAGGTAGGGAAGAATTCTAAGGATCATTTTGACTGCCTCCAGAAGTTAGATCAGATGGCAAATTGGATTTGGTGCTAGGTCTTTCCCTTTAGGTTTTACCCCAACAATGTTTTCATTAGTTTCGCTCACTCTCGAAATCAAGCATTTTACAGCAGGTTGGAGCAGCCTGTATCTCAGCACAGGAATAAGGTAGGGAAGAATTCTAAGGATCATTTGGACTGCCTCCAGAAGTTAGATCAGATGGCAAATTGGATTTGGTGCTAGGTCTTTCCCTTTAGGTTTTACCCCAACAATGTTTTCATTAGTTTCGCTCACTCTCGAAATCAAGCATTTTACAGCAGGTTGGAGCAGCCTGTATCTCAGCACAGGAATAAGGTAGGGAAGAATTCTAAGGCTCATTTTGACTGCCTCCAGAAGTTAGATCAGATGGCAAATTGGATTTGGTGCTAGGTCTTTCCCTTTAGGTTTTACCCCAACAATGTTTTCATTAGTTTCGCTCACTCTCGAAATCAAGCATTTTACAGCAGGTTGGAGCAGCCTGTATCTCAGCACAGGAATAAGGTAGGGAAGAATTCTAAGGATCATTTTGACTGCCTCCAGAAGTTAGATCAGATGGCAAATTGGATTTGGTGCTAGGTCTTTCCCTTTAGGTTTTACCCCAACAATGTTTTCATTAGTTTCGCTCACTCTCGAAATCAAGCATTTTACAGCAGGTTGGAGCAGCCTGTATCTCAGCACAGGAATAAGGTAGGGAAGAATTCAAATACTCATTTTGACTGCCTCCAGAAGTTAGATCAGATGGCAAATTGGATTTGGTGCTAGGTCTTTCCCTTTAGGTTTTACCCCAACAATGTTTTCATTAGTTTCGCTCACTCTCGAAATCAAGCATTTTACAGCAGGTTGGAGCAGCCTGTATCTCAGCACAGGAATAAGGTAGGGAAGAATTCTAAGGCTCATTTTGACTGCCTCCAGAAGTTAGATCAGATGGCAAATTGGATTTGGTGCTAGGTCTTTCCCTTTAGCTTTTACCCCAACAATGTTTTCATTAGTTTCGCTCACTCTCGAAATCAAGCATTTTACTGCAGGTTGGAGCAGCCTGTATCTCAGCACAGGAATAAGGTAGGGAAGAATTCTAAGGATCATTTTGACTGCCTCCAGAAGTTAGATCAGATGGCAAATTGGATTTGGTGCTAGGTCTTTCCCTTTAGCTTTTACCCCAACAATGTTTTCATTAGTTTCGCTCACTCTCGAAATCAAGCATTTTACAGCAGGTTGGAGCAGCCTGTATCTCAGCACAGGAATAAGGTAGGGAAGAATTCTAAGGATCATTTTGACTGCCTCCAGAAGTTAGATCAGATGGCAAATTGGATTTGGTGCTAGATCTTTCCCTTTAGGTTTTAGCCAACAATGTTTTCATTAGTTTCGCTCACTCTCGAAATCAAGCATTTTACAGCAGGTTGGAGCAGCCTGTATCTCAGCACAGGAATAAGGTAGGGAAGAATTCTAAGGATCATTTTGACTGCCTCCAGAAGTTAGATCAGATGGCAAATTGGATTTGGTGCTAGGTCTTTCCCTTTAGGTTTTACCCCAACAATGTTTTCATTAGTTTCGCTCACTCTCGAAATCAAGCATTTTACAGCAGGTTGGAGCAGCCTGTATCTCAGCACAGGAATAAGGTAGGGAAGAATTCTAAGGATCATTTTGACTGCCTCCAGAAGTTAGATCAGATGGCAAATTGGATTTGGTGCTAGGTCTTTCCCTTTAGGTTTTACCCCAACAATGTTTTCATTAGTTTCGCTCACTCTCGAAATCAAGCATTTTACAGCAGGTTGGAGCAGCCTGTATCTCAGCACAGGAATAAGGTAGGGAAGAATTCTAAGGATCATTTTGACTGCCTCCAGAAGTTAGATCAGATGGCAAATTGGATTTGGTGCTAGGTCTTTCCCTTTAGGTTTTACCCCAACAATGTTTTCATTAGTTTCGCTCACTCTCGAAATCAAGCATTTTACAGCAGGTTGGAGCAGCCTGTATCTCAGCACAGGAATAAGGTAGGGAAGAATTCTAAGGATCATTTGGACTGCCTCCAGAAGTTAGATCAGATGGCAAATTGGATTTGGTGCTAGGTCTTTCCCTTTAGGTTTTACCCCAACAATGTTTTCATTAGTTTCGCTCACTCTCGAAATCAAGCATTTTACAGCAGGTTGGAGCAGCCTGTATCTCAGCACAGGAATAAGGTAGGGAAGAATTCTAAGGCTCATTTTGACTGCCTCCAGAAGTTAGATCAGATGGCAAATTGGATTTGGTGCTAGGTCTTTCCCTTTAGCTTTTACCCCAACAATGTTTTCATTAGTTTCGCTCACTCTCGAAATCAAGCATTTTACAGCAGGTTGGAGCAGCCTGTATCTCAGCACAGGAATAAGGTAGGGAAGAATTCTAAGGATCATTTTGACTGCCTCCAGAAGTTAGATCAGATGGCAAATTGGATTTGGTGCTAGGTCTTTCCCTTTAGGTTTTACCCCCACAATGTTTTCATTAGTTTCGCTCACTCTCGAAATCAAGCATTTTACAGCAGGTTGGAGCAGCCTGTATCTCAGCACAGGAATAAGGTAGGGAAGAATTCTAAGGATCATTTTGACTGCCTCCAGAAGTTAGATCAGATGGCAAATTGGATTTGGTGCTAGATCTTTCCCTTTAGGTTTTAGCCAACAATGTTTTCATTAGTTTCGCTCACTCTCGAAATCAAGCATTTTACAGCAGGTTGGAGCAGCCTGTATCTCAGCACAGGAATAAGGTAGGGAAGAATTCTAAGGATCATTTTGACTGCCTCCAGAAGTTAGATCAGATGGCAAATTGGATTTGGTGCTAGGTCTTTCCCTTTAGGTTTTACCCCAACAATGTTTTCATTAGTTTCGCTCACTCTCGAAATCAAGCATTTTACAGCAGGTTGGAGCAGCCTGTATCTCAGCACAGGAATAAGGTAGGGAAGAATTCTAAGGATCATTTTGACTGCCTCTAGAAGTTAGATCAGATGGCAAATTGGATTTGGTGCTAGGTCTTTCCCTTTAGGTTTTACCCCAACAATGTTTTCATTAGTTTCGCTCACTCTCGAAATCAAGCATTTTACAGCAGGTTGGAGCAGCCTGTATCTCAGCACAGGAATAAGGTAGGGAAGAATTCTAAGGATCATTTTGACTGCCTCCAGAAGTTAGATCAGATGGCAAATTGGATTTGGTGCTAGGTCTTTCCCTTTAGGTTTTACCCCAACAATGTTTTCATTAGTTTCGCTCACTCTCGAAATCAAGCATTTTACAGCAGGTTGGAGCAGCCTGTATCTCAGCACAGGAATAAGGTAGGGAAGAATTCTAAGGATCATTTTGACTGCCTCCAGAAGTTAGATCAGATGGCAAATTGGATTTGGTGCTAGGTCTTTCCCTTTAGGTTTTACCCCAACAATGTTTTCATTAGTTTCGCTCACTCTCGAAATCAAGCATTTTACAGCAGGTTGGAGCAGCCTGTATCTCAGCACAGGAATAAGGTAGGGAAGAATTCTAAGGATCATTTTGACTGCCTCCAGAAGTTAGATCAGATGGCAAATTGGATTTGGTGCTAGGTCTTTCCCTTTAGGTTTTACCCCAACAATGTTTTCATTAGTTTCGCTCACTCTCGAAATCAAGCATTTTACAGCAGGTTGGAGCAGCCTGTATCTCAGCACAGGAATAAGGTAGGGAAGAATTCTAAGGATCATTTTGACTGCCTCCAGAAGTTAGATCAGATGGCAAATTGGATTTGGTGCTAGGTCTTTCCCTTTAGGTTTTACCCCAACAATGTTTTCATTAGTTTCGCTCACTCTCGAAATCAAGCATTTTACAGCAGGTTGGAGCAGCCTGTATCTCAGCACAGGAATAAGGTAGGGAAGAATTCTAAGGCTCATTTTGACTGCCTCCAGAAGTTAGATCAGATGGCAAATTGGATTTGGTGCTAGGTCTTTCCCTTTAGGTTTTACCCCAACAATGTTTTCATTAGTTTCGCTCACTCTCGAAATCAAGCATTTTACAGCAGGTTGGAGCAGCCTGTATCTCAGCACAGGAATAAGGTAGGGAAGAATTCTAAGGATCATTTTGACTGCCTCCAGAAGTTAGATCAGATGGCAAATTGGATTTGGTGCTAGGTCTTTCCCTTTAGGTTTTACCCCAACAATGTTTTCATTAGTTTCGCTCACTCTCGAAATCAAGCATTTTACAGCAGGTTGGAGCAGCCTGTATCTCAGCACAGGAATAAGGTAGGGAAGAATTCTAAGGATCATTTTGACTGCCTCCAGAAGTTAGATCAGATGGCAAATTGGATTTGGTGCTAGGTCTTTCCCTTTAGGTTTTACCCCAACAATGTTTTCATTAGTTTCGCTCACTCTCGAAATCAAGCATTTTACAGCAGGTTGGAGCAGCCTGTATCTCAGCACAGGAATAAGGTAGGGAAGAATTCTAAGGATCATTTTGACTGCCTCCAGAAGTTAGATCAGATGGCAAATTGGATTTGGTGCTAGGTCTTTCCCTTTAGGTTTTACCCCAACAATGTTTTCATTAGTTTCGCTCACTCTCGAAATCAAGCATTTTACAGCAGGTTGGAGCAGCCTGTATCTCAGCACAGGAATAAGGTAGGGAAGAATTCTAAGGATCATTTTGACTGCCTCCAGAAGTTAGATCAGATGGCAAATTGGATTTGGTGCTAGGTCTTTCCCTTTAGGTTTTACCCCAACAATGTTTTCATTAGTTTCGCTCACTCTCGAAATCAAGCATTTTACAGCAGGTTGGAGCAGCCTGTATCTCAGCACAGGAATAAGGTAGGGAAGAATTCTAAGGATCATTTTGACTGCCTCCAGAAGTTAGATCAGATGGCAAATTGGATTTGGTGCTAGGTCTTTCCCTTTAGGTTTTACCCCAACAATGTTTTCATTAGTTTCGCTCACTCTCAAAATCAAGCATTTTACAGCAGGTTGGAGCAGCCTGTATCTCAGCACAGGAATAAGGTAGGGAAGAATTCTAAGGCTCATTTTGACTGCCTCCAGAAGTTAGATCAGATGGCAAATTGGATTTGGTGCTAGGTCTTTCCCTTTAGGTTTTACCCCAACAATGTTTTCATTAGTTTCGCTCACTCTCGAAATCAAGCATTTTACAGCAGGTTGGAGCAGCCTGTATCTCAGCACAGGAATAAGGTAGGGAAGAATTCTAAGGATCATTTTGACTGCCTCCAGAAGTTAGATCAGATGGCAAATTGGATTTGGTGCTAGGTCTTTCCCTTTAGGTTTTACCCCAACAATGTTTTCATTAGTTTCGCTCACTCTCGAAATCAAGCATTTTACAGCAGGTTGGAGCAGCCTGTATCTCAGCACAGGAATAAGGTAGGGAAGAATTCTAAGGATCATTTTGACTGCCTCCAGAAGTTAGATCAGATGGCAAATTGGATTTGGTGCTAGGTCTTTCCCTTTAGCTTTTACCCCAACAATGTTTTCATTAGTTTCGCTCACTCTCGAAATCAAGCATTTTACAGCAGGTTGGAGCAGCCTGTATCTCAGCACAGGAATAAGGTAGGGAAGAATTCTAAGGCTCATTTTGACTGCCTCCAGAAGTTAGATCAGATGGCAAATTGGATTTGGTGCTAGGTCTTTCCCTTTAGGTTTTACCCCAACAATGTTTTCATTAGTTTCGCTCACTCTCGAAATCAAGCATTTTACAGCAGGTTGGAGCAGCCTGTATCTCAGCACAGGAATAAGGTAGGGAAGAATTCTAAGGATCATTTTGACTGCCTCCAGAAGTTAGATCAGATGGCAAATTGGATTTGGTGCTAGGTCTTTCCCTTTAGGTTTTACCCCAACAATGTTTTCATTAGTTTCGCTCACTCTCGAAATCAAGCATTTTACAGCAGGTTGGAGCAGCCTGTATCTCAGCACAGGAATAAGGTAGGGAAGAATTCTAAGGATCATTTTGACTGCCTCCAGAAGTTAGATCAGATGGCAAATTGGATTTGGTGCTAGGTCTTTCCCTTTAGGTTTTACCCCAACAATGTTTTCATTAGTTTCGCTCACTCTCGAAATCAAGCATTTTACAGCAGGTTGGAGCAGCCTGTATCTCAGCACAGGAATAAGGTAGGGAAGAATTCTAAGGATCATTTTGACTGCCTCCAGAAGTTAGATCAGATGGCAAATTGGATTTGGTGCTAGGTCTTTCCCTTTAGGTTTTACCCCAACAATGTTTTCATTAGTTTCGCTCACTCTCGAAATCAAGCATTTTACAGCAGGTTGGAGCAGCCTGTATCTCAGCACAGGAATAAGGTAGGGAAGAATTCAAATACTCATTTTGACTGCCTCCAGAAGTTAGATCAGATGGCAAATTGGATTTGGTGCTAGGTCTTTCCCTTTAGGTTTTACCCCAACAATGTTTTCATTAGTTTCGCTCACTCTCGAAATCAAGCATTTTACAGCAGGTTGGAGCAGCCTGTATCTCAGCACAGGAATAAGGTAGGGAAGAATTCTAAGGATCATTTTGACTGCCTCCAGAAGTTAGATCAGATGGCAAATTGGATTTGGTGCTAGGTCTTTCCCTTTAGGTTTTACCCCAACAATGTTTTCATTAGTTTCGCTCACTCTCGAAATCAAGCATTTTACAGCAGGTTGGAGCAGCCTGTATCTCAGCACAGGAATAAGGTAGGGAAGAATTCTAAGGATCATTTTGACTGCCTCCAGAAGTTAGATCAGATGGCAAATTGGATTTGGTGCTAGGTCTTTCCCTTTAGGTTTTACCCCAACAATGTTTTCATTAGTTTCGCTCACTCTCAAAATCAAGCATTTTACAGCAGGTTGGAGCAGCCTGTATCTCAGCACAGGAATAAGGTAGGGAAGAATTCTAAGGCTCATTTTGACTGCCTCCAGAAGTTAGATCAGATGGCAAATTGGATTTGGTGCTAGGTCTTTCCCTTTAGGTTTTACCCCAACAATGTTTTCATTAGTTTCGCTCACTCTCGAAATCAAGCATTTTACAGCAGGTTGGAGCAGCCTGTATCTCAGCACAGGAATAAGGTAGGGAAGAATTCTAAGGATCATTTTGACTGCCTCCAGAAGTTAGATCAGATGGCAAATTGGATTTGGTGCTAGGTCTTTCCCTTTAGGTTTTACCCCAACAATGTTTTCATTAGTTTCGCTCACTCTCGAAATCAAGCATTTTACAGCAGGTTGGAGCAGCCTGTATCTCAGCACAGGAATAAGGTAGGGAAGAATTCTAAGGATCATTTTGACTGCCTCCAGAAGTTAGATCAGATGGCAAATTGGATTTGGTGCTAGGTCTTTCCCTTTAGCTTTTACCCCAACAATGTTTTCATTAGTTTCGCTCACTCTCGAAATCAAGCATTTTACAGCAGGTTGGAGCAGCCTGTATCTCAGCACAGGAATAAGGTAGGGAAGAATTCTAAGGCTCATTTTGACTGCCTCCAGAAGTTAGATCAGATGGCAAATTGGATTTGGTGCTAGGTCTTTCCCTTTAGCTTTTACCCCAACAATGTTTTCATTAGTTTCGCTCACTCTCGAAATCAAGCATTTTACAGCAGGTTGGAGCAGCCTGTATCTCAGCACAGGAATAAGGTAGGGAAGAATTCTAAGGATCATTTTGACTGCCTCCAGAAGTTAGATCAGATGGCAAATTGGATTTGGTGCTAGGTCTTTCCCTTTAGGTTTTACCCCAACAATGTTTTCATTAGTTTCGCTCACTCTCGAAATCAAGCATTTTACAGCAGGTTGGAGCAGCCTGTATCTCAGCACAGGAATAAGGTAGGGAAGAATTCTAAGGATCATTTTGACTGCCTCCAGAAGTTAGATCAGATGGCAAATTGGATTTGGTGCTAGGTCTTTCCCTTTAGGTTTTACCCCAACAATGTTTTCATTAGTTTCGCTCACTCTCGAAATCAAGCATTTTACAGCAGGTTGGAGCAGCCTGTATCTCAGCACAGGAATAAGGTAGGGAAGAATTCTAAGGATCATTTTGACTGCCTCCAGAAGTTAGATCAGATGGCAAATTGGATTTGGTGCTAGGTCTTTCCCTTTAGGTTTTACCCCAACAATGTTTTCATTAGTTTCGCTCACTCTCGAAATCAAGCATTTTACAGCAGGTTGGAGCAGCCTGTATCTCAGCACAGGAATAAGGTAGGGAAGAATTCTAAGGATCATTTTGACTGCCTCCAGAAGTTAGATCAGATGGCAAATTGGATTTGGTGCTAGGTCTTTCCCTTTAGGTTTTACCCCAACAATGTTTTCATTAGTTTCGCTCACTCTCGAAATCAAGCATTTTACAGCAGGTTGGAGCAGCCTGTATCTCAGCACAGGAATAAGGTAGGGAAGAATTCTAAGGATCATTTTGACTGCCTCCAGAAGTTAGATCAGATGGCAAATTGGATTTGGTGCTAGGTCTTTCCCTTTAGGTTTTACCCCAACAATGTTTTCATTAGTTTCGCTCACTCTCGAAATCAAGCATTTTACAGCAGGTTGGAGCAGCCTGTATCTCAGCACAGGAATAAGGTAGGGAAGAATTCTAAGGATCATTTTGACTGCCTCCAGAAGTTAGATCAGATGGCAAATTGGATTTGGTGCTAGGTCTTTCCCTTTAGGTTTTACCCCAACAATGTTTTCATTAGTTTCGCTCACTCTCGAAATCAAGCATTTTACAGCAGGTTGGAGCAGCCTGTATCTCAGCACAGGAATAAGGTAGGGAAGAATTCAAATACTCATTTTGACTGCCTCCAGAAGTTAGATCAGATGGCAAATTGGATTTGGTGCTAGGTCTTTCCCTTTAGGTTTTACCCCAACAATGTTTTCATTAGTTTCGCTCACTCTCGAAATCAAGCATTTTACAGCAGGTTGGAGCAGCCTGTATCTCAGCACAGGAATAAGGTAGGGAAGAATTCTAAGGATCATTTTGACTGCCTCCAGAAGTTAGATCAGATGGCAAATTGGATTTGGTGCTAGGTCTTTCCCTTTAGGTTTTACCCCAACAATGTTTTCATTAGTTTCGCTCACTCTCGAAATCAAGCATTTTACAGCAGGGTGGAGCAGCCTGTATCTCAGCACAGGAATAAGGTAGGGAAGAATTCTAAGGATCATTTTGACTGCCTCCAGAAGTTAGATCAGATGGCAAATTGGATTTGGTGCTAGGTCTTTCCCTTTAGGTTTTACCCCAACAATGTTTTCATTAGTTTCGCTCACTCTCAAAATCAAGCATTTTACAGCAGGTTGGAGCAGCCTGTATCTCAGCACAGGAATAAGGTAGGGAAGAATTCTAAGGCTCATTTTGACTGCCTCCAGAAGTTAGATCAGATGGCAAATTGGATTTGGTGCTAGGTCTTTCCCTTTAGGTTTTACCCCAACAATGTTTTCATTAGTTTCGCTCACTCTCGAAATCAAGCATTTTACAGCAGGTTGGAGCAGCCTGTATCTCAGCACAGGAATAAGGTAGGGAAGAATTCTAAGGATCATTTTGACTGCCTCCAGAAGTTAGATCAGATGGCAAATTGGATTTGGTGCTAGGTCTTTCCCTTTAGCTTTTACCCCAACAATGTTTTCATTAGTTTCGCTCACTCTCGAAATCAAGCATTTTACAGCAGGTTGGAGCAGCCTGTATCTCAGCACAGGAATAAGGTAGGGAAGAATTCTAAGGATCATTTTGACTGCCTCCAGAAGTTAGATCAGATGGCAAATTGGATTTGGTGCTAGGTCTTTCCCTTTAGGTTTTACCCCAACAATGTTTTCATTAGTTTCGCTCACTCTCAAAATCAAGCATTTTACAGCAGGTTGGAGCAGCCTGTATCTCAGCACAGGAATAAGGTAGGGAAGAATTCTAAGGCTCATTTTGACTGCCTCCAGAAGTTAGATCAGATGGCAAATTGGATTTGGTGCTAGGTCTTTCCCTTTAGGTTTTACCCCAACAATGTTTTCATTAGTTTCGCTCACTCTCGAAATCAAGCATTTTACAGCAGGTTGGAGCAGCCTGTATCTCAGCACAGGAATAAGGTAGGGAAGAATTCTAAGGATCATTTTGACTGCCTCCAGAAGTTAGATCAGATGGCAAATTGGATTTGGTGCTAGGTCTTTCCCTTTAGCTTTTACCCCAACAATGTTTTCATTAGTTTCGCTCACTCTCGAAATCAAGCATTTTACAGCAGGTTGGAGCAGCCTGTATCTCAGCACAGGAATAAGGTAGGGAAGAATTCTAAGGATCATTTTGACTGCCTCCAGAAGTTAGATCAGATGGCAAATTGGATTTGGTGCTAGGTCTTTCCCTTTAGGTTTTACCCCAACAATGTTTTCATTAGTTTCGCTCACTCTCAAAATCAAGCATTTTACAGCAGGTTGGAGCAGCCTGTATCTCAGCACAGGAATAAGGTAGGGAAGAATTCTAAGGCTCATTTTGACTGCCTCCAGAAGTTAGATCAGATGGCAAATTGGATTTGGTGCTAGGTCTTTCCCTTTAGGTTTTACCCCAACAATGTTTTCATTAGTTTCGCTCACTCTCGAAATCAAGCATTTTACAGCAGGTTGGAGCAGCCTGTATCTCAGCACAGGAATAAGGTAGGGAAGAATTCTAAGGATCATTTTGACTGCCTCCAGAAGTTAGATCAGATGGCAAATTGGATTTGGTGCTAGGTCTTTCCCTTTAGCTTTTACCCCAACAATGTTTTCATTAGTTTCGCTCACTCTCGAAATCAAGCATTTTACAGCAGGTTGGAGCAGCCTGTATCTCAGCACAGGAATAAGGTAGGGAAGAATTCTAAGGATCATTTTGACTGCCTCCAGAAGTTAGATCAGATGGCAAATTGGATTTGGTGCTAGGTCTTTCCCTTTAGGTTTTACCCCAACAATGTTTTCATTAGTTTCGCTCACTCTCAAAATCAAGCATTTTACAGCAGGTTGGAGCAGCCTGTATCTCAGCACAGGAATAAGGTAGGGAAGAATTCTAAGGCTCATTTTGACTGCCTCCAGAAGTTAGATCAGATGGCAAATTGGATTTGGTGCTAGGTCTTTCCCTTTAGGTTTTACCCCAACAATGTTTTCATTAGTTTCGCTCACTCTCGAAATCAAGCATTTTACAGCAGGTTGGAGCAGCCTGTATCTCAGCACAGGAATAAGGTAGGGAAGAATTCTAAGGATCATTTTGACTGCCTCCAGAAGTTAGATCAGATGGCAAATTGGATTTGGTGCTAGGTCTTTCCCTTTAGCTTTTACCCCAACAATGTTTTCATTAGTTTCGCTCACTCTCGAAATCAAGCATTTTACAGCAGGTTGGAGCAGCCTGTATCTCAGCACAGGAATAAGGTAGGGAAGAATTCTAAGGATCATTTTGACTGCCTCCAGAAGTTAGATCAGATGGCAAATTGGATTTGGTGCTAGGTCTTTCCCTTTAGGTTTTACCCCAACAATGTTTTCATTAGTTTCGCTCACTCTCGAAATCAAGCATTTTACAGCAGGTTGGAGCAGCCTGTATCTCAGCACAGGAATAAGGTAGGGAAGAATTCTAAGGATCATTTTGACTGCCTCCAGAAGTTAGATCAGATGGCAAATTGGATTTGGTGCTAGGTCTTTCCCTTTAGCTTTTACCCCAACAATGTTTTCATTAGTTTCGCTCACTCTCGAAATCAAGCATTTTACAGCAGGTTGGAGCAGCCTGTATCTCAGCACAGGAATAAGGTAGGGAAGAATTCTAAGGATCATTTTGACTGCCTCCAGAAGTTAGATCAGATGGCAAATTGGATTTGGTGCTAGGTCTTTCCCTTTAGGTTTTACCCCAACAATGTTTTCATTAGTTTCGCTCACTCTCGAAATCAAGCATTTTACAGCAGGTTGGAGCAGCCTGTATCTCAGCACAGGAATAAGGTAGGGAAGAATTCTAAGGATCATTTTGACTGCCTCCAGAAGTTAGATCAGATGGCAAATTGGATTTGGTGCTAGGTCTTTCCCTTTAGGTTTTACCCCAACAATGTTTTCATTAGTTTCGCTCACTCTCGAAATCAAGCATTTTACAGCAGGTTGGAGCAGCCTGTATCTCAGCACAGGAATAAGGTAGGGAAGAATTCAAATACTCATTTTGACTGCCTCCAGAAGTTAGATCAGATGGCAAATTGGATTTGGTGCTAGGTCTTTCCCTTTAGGTTTTACCCCAACAATGTTTTCATTAGTTTCGCTCACTCTCGAAATCAAGCATTTTACAGCAGGTTGGAGCAGCCTGTATCTCAGCACAGGAATAAGGTAGGGAAGAATTCTAAGGATCATTTTGACTGCCTCCAGAAGTTAGATCAGATGGCAAATTGGATTTGGTGCTAGGTCTTTCCCTTTAGGTTTTACCCCAACAATGTTTTCATTAGTTTCGCTCACTCTCGAAATCAAGCATTTTACAGCAGGTTGGAGCAGCCTGTATCTCAGCACAGGAATAAGGTAGGGAAGAATTCTAAGGATCATTTTGACTGCCTCCAGAAGTTAGATCAGATGGCAAATTGGATTTGGTGCTAGGTCTTTCCCTTTAGGTTTTACCCCAACAATGTTTTCATTAGTTTCGCTCACTCTCAAAATCAAGCATTTTACAGCAGGTTGGAGCAGCCTGTATCTCAGCACAGGAATAAGGTAGGGAAGAATTCTAAGGCTCATTTTGACTGCCTCCAGAAGTTAGATCAGATGGCAAATTGGATTTGGTGCTAGGTCTTTCCCTTTAGGTTTTACCCCAACAATGTTTTCATTAGTTTCGCTCACTCTCGAAATCAAGCATTTTACAGCAGGTTGGAGCAGCCTGTATCTCAGCACAGGAATAAGGTAGGGAAGAATTCTAAGGATCATTTTGACTGCCTCCAGAAGTTAGATCAGATGGCAAATTGGATTTGGTGCTAGGTCTTTCCCTTTAGGTTTTACCCCAACAATGTTTTCATTAGTTTCGCTCACTCTCGAAATCAAGCATTTTACAGCAGGTTGGAGCAGCCTGTATCTCAGCACAGGAATAAGGTAGGGAAGAATTCTAAGGATCATTTTGACTGCCTCCAGAAGTTAGATCAGATGGCAAATTGGATTTGGTGCTAGGTCTTTCCCTTTAGCTTTTACCCCAACAATGTTTTCATTAGTTTCGCTCACTCTCGAAATCAAGCATTTTACAGCAGGTTGGAGCAGCCTGTATCTCAGCACAGGAATAAGGTAGGGAAGAATTCTAAGGCTCATTTTGACTGCCTCCAGAAGTTAGATCAGATGGCAAATTGGATTTGGTGCTAGGTCTTTCCCTTTAGCTTTTACCCCAACAATGTTTTCATTAGTTTCGCTCACTCTCGAAATCAAGCATTTTACAGCAGGTTGGAGCAGCCTGTATCTCAGCACAGGAATAAGGTAGGGAAGAATTCTAAGGATCATTTTGACTGCCTCCAGAAGTTAGATCAGATGGCAAATTGGATTTGGTGCTAGGTCTTTCCCTTTAGGTTTTACCCCAACAATGTTTTCATTAGTTTCGCTCACTCTCGAAATCAAGCATTTTACAGCAGGTTGGAGCAGCCTGTATCTCAGCACAGGAATAAGGTAGGGAAGAATTCTAAGGATCATTTTGACTGCCTCCAGAAGTTAGATCAGATGGCAAATTGGATTTGGTGCTAGGTCTTTCCCTTTAGGTTTTACCCCAACAATGTTTTCATTAGTTTCGCTCACTCTCGAAATCAAGCATTTTACAGCAGGTTGGAGCAGCCTGTATCTCAGCACAGGAATAAGGTAGGGAAGAATTCTAAGGATCATTTTGACTGCCTCCAGAAGTTAGATCAGATGGCAAATTGGATTTGGTGCTAGGTCTTTCCCTTTAGGTTTTACCCCAACAATGTTTTCATTAGTTTCGCTCACTCTCGAAATCAAGCATTTTACAGCAGGTTGGAGCAGCCTGTATCTCAGCACAGGAATAAGGTAGGGAAGAATTCTAAGGATCATTTTGACTGCCTCCAGAAGTTAGATCAGATGGCAAATTGGATTTGGTGCTAGGTCTTTCCCTTTAGGTTTTACCCCAACAATGTTTTCATTAGTTTCGCTCACTCTCGAAATCAAGCATTTTACAGCAGGTTGGAGCAGCCTGTATCTCAGCACAGGAATAAGGTAGGGAAGAATTCTAAGGATCATTTTGACTGCCTCCAGAAGTTAGATCAGATGGCAAATTGGATTTGGTGCTAGGTCTTTCCCTTTAGGTTTTACCCCAACAATGTTTTCATTAGTTTCGCTCACTCTCGAAATCAAGCATTTTACAGCAGGTTGGAGCAGCCTGTATCTCAGCACAGGAATAAGGTAGGGAAGAATTCTAAGGATCATTTTGACTGCCTCCAGAAGTTAGATCAGATGGCAAATTGGATTTGGTGCTAGGTCTTTCCCTTTAGGTTTTACCCCAACAATGTTTTCATTAGTTTCGCTCACTCTCGAAATCAAGCATTTTACAGCAGGTTGGAGCAGCCTGTATCTCAGCACAGGAATAAGGTAGGGAAGAATTCAAATACTCATTTTGACTGCCTCCAGAAGTTAGATCAGATGGCAAATTGGATTTGGTGCTAGGTCTTTCCCTTTAGGTTTTACCCCAACAATGTTTTCATTAGTTTCGCTCACTCTCGAAATCAAGCATTTTACAGCAGGTTGGAGCAGCCTGTATCTCAGCACAGGAATAAGGTAGGGAAGAATTCTAAGGATCATTTTGACTGCCTCCAGAAGTTAGATCAGATGGCAAATTGGATTTGGTGCTAGGTCTTTCCCTTTAGGTTTTACCCCAACAATGTTTTCATTAGTTTCGCTCACTCTCGAAATCAAGCATTTTACAGCAGGTTGGAGCAGCCTGTATCTCAGCACAGGAATAAGGTAGGGAAGAATTCTAAGGATCATTTTGACTGCCTCCAGAAGTTAGATCAGATGGCAAATTGGATTTGGTGCTAGGTCTTTCCCTTTAGGTTTTACCCCAACAATGTTTTCATTAGTTTCGCTCACTCTCGAAATCAAGCATTTTACAGCAGGTTGGAGCAGCCTGTATCTCAGCACAGGAATAAGGTAGGGAAGAATTCTAAGGATCATTTTGACTGCCTCCAGAAGTTAGATCAGATGGCAAATTGGATTTGGTGCTAGGTCTTTCCCTTTAGGTTTTACCCCAACAATGTTTTCATTAGTTTCGCTCACTCTCGAAATCAAGCATTTTTACAGCAGGTTGGAGCAGCCTGTATCTCAGCACAGGAATAAGGTAGGGAAGAATTCTAAGGATCATTTTGACTGCCTCCAGAAGTTAGATCAGATGGCAAATTGGATTTGGTGCTAGGTCTTTCCCTTTAGGTTTTACCCCAACAATGTTTTCATTAGTTTCGCTCACTCTCAAAATCAAGCATTTTACAGCAGGTTGGAGCAGCCTGTATCTCAGCACAGGAATAAGGTAGGGAAGAATTCTAAGGATCATTTTGACTGCCTCCAGAAGTTAGATCAGATGGCAAATTGGATTTGGTGCTAGGTCTTTCCCTTTAGGTTTTACCCCAACAATGTTTTCATTAGTTTCGCTCACTCTCGAAATCAAGCATTTTACAGCAGGTTGGAGCAGCCTGTATCTCAGCACAGGAATAAGGTAGGGAAGAATTCTAAGGATCATTTTGACTGCCTCCAGAAGTTAGATCAGATGGCAAATTGGATTTGGTGCTAGGTCTTTCCCTTTAGGTTTTACCCCAACAATGTTTTCATTAGTTTCGCTCACTCTCGAAATCAAGCATTTTACAGCAGGTTGGAGCAGCCTGTATCTCAGCACAGGAATAAGGTAGGGAAGAATTCTAAGGATCATTTTGACTGCCTCCAGAAGTTAGATCAGATGGCAACTTGGATTTGGTGCTAGGTCTTTCCCTTTAGGTTTTACCCCAACAATGTTTTCATTAGTTTCGCTCACTCTCGAAATCAAGCATTTTACAGCAGGTTGGAGCAGCCTGTATCTCAGCACAGGAATAAGGTAGGGAAGAATTCTAAGGATCATTTTGACTGCCTCCAGAAGTTAGATCAGATGGCAAATTGGATTTGGTGCTAGGTCTTTCCCTTTAGGTTTTACCCCAACAATGTTTTCATTAGTTTCGCTCACTCTGGAAATCAAGCATTTTACAGCAGGTTGGAGCAGCCTGTATCTCAGCACAGCAATAAGGTAGGGAAGAATTCTAAGGATCATTTTGACTGCCTCCAGAAGTTAGATCAGATGGCAAATTGGATTTGGTGCTAGGTCTTTCCCTTTAGGTTTTACCCCAACAATGTTTTCATTAGTTTCGCTCACTCTCGAAATCAAGCATTTTACAGCAGGTTGGAGCAGCCTGTATCTCAGCACAGGAATAAGGTAGGGAAGAATTCTAAGACTCATTTTGACTGCCTCCAGAAGTTAGATCAGATGGCAAATTGGATTTGGTGCTAGGTCTTTCCCTTTAGGTTTTACCCCAACAATGTTTTCATTAGTTTCGCTCACTCTCGAAATCAAGCATTTTACAGCAGGTTGGAGCAGCCTGTATCTCAGCACAGGAATAAGGTAGGGAAGAATTCAAATACTCATTTTGACTGCCTCCAGAAGTTAGATCAGATGGCAAATTGGATTTGGTGCTAGGTCTTTCCCTTTAGGTTTTACCCCAACAATGTTTTCATTAGTTTCGCTCACTCTCGAAATCAAGCATTTTACAGCAGGTTGGAGCAGCCTGTATCTCAGCACAGGAATAAGGTAGGGAAGAATTCTAAGGATCATTTTGACTGCCTCCAGAAGTTAGATCAGATGGCAAATTGGATTTGGTGCTAGGTCTTTCCCTTTAGGTTTTACCCCAACAATGTTTTCATTAGTTTCGCTCACTCTCGAAATCAAGCATTTTACAGCAGGTTGGAGCAGCCTGTATCTCAGCACAGGAATAAGGTAGGGAAGAATTCTAAGGATCATTTTGACTGCCTCCAGAAGTTAGATCAGATGGCAAATTGGATTTGGTGCTAGGTCTTTCCCTTTAGCTTTTACCCCAACAATGTTTTCATTAGTTTCGCTCACTCTCAAAATCAAGCATTTTACAGCAGGTTGGAGCAGCCTGTATCTCAGCACAGGAATAAGGTAGGGAAGAATTCTAAGGCTCATTTTGACTGCCTCCAGAAGTTAGATCAGATGGCAAATTGGATTTGGTGCTAGGTCTTTCCCTTTAGCTTTTACCCCAACAATGTTTTCATTAGTTTCGCTCACTCTCGAAATCAAGCATTTTACAGCAGGTTGGAGCAGCCTGTATCTCAGCACAGGAATAAGGTAGGGAAGAATTCTAAGGATCATTTTGAATGCCTCCAGAAGTTAGATCAGATGGCAAATTGGATTTGGTGCTAGGTCTTTCCCTTTAGGTTTTACCCCAACAATGTTTTCATTAGTTTCGCTCACTCTCGAAATCAAGCATTTTACAGCAGGTTGGAGCAGCCTGTATCTCAGCACAGGAATAAGGTAGGGAAGAATTCTAAGGATCATTTTGACTGCCTCCAGAAGTTAGATCAGATGGCAAATTGGATTTGGTGCTAGGTCTTTCCCTTTAGGTTTTACCCCAACAATGTTTTCATTAGTTTCGCTCACTCTCGAAATCAAGCATTTTACAGCAGGTTGGAGCAGCCTGTATCTCAGCACAGGAATAAGGTAGGGAAGAATTCTAAGGATCATTTTGACTGCCTCCAGAAGTTAGATCAGATGGCAAATTGGATTTGGTGCTAGGCCTTTCCCTTTAGGTTTTACCCCAACAATGTTTTCATTAGTTTCGCTCACTCTCGAAATCAAGCATTTTACAGCAGGTTGGAGCAGCCTGTATCTCAGCACAGGAATAAGGTAGGGAAGAATTCTAAGGATCATTTTGACTGCCTCCAGAAGTTAGATCAGATGGCAAATTGGATTTGGTGCTAGGTCTTTCCCTTTAGGTTTTACCCCAACAATGTTTTCATTAGTTTCGCTCACTCTCGAAATCAAGCATTTTACAGCAGGTTGGAGCAGCCTGTATCTCAGCACAGGAATAAGGTAGGGAAGAATTCTAAGGATCATTTTGACTGCCTCCAGAAGTTAGATCAGATGGCAAATTGGATTTGGTGCTAGGTCTTTCCCTTTAGGTTTTACCCCAACAATGTTTTCATTAGTTTCGCTCACTCTCGAAATCAAGCATTTTACAGCAGGTTGGAGCAGCCTGTATCTCAGCACAGGAATAAGGTAGGGAAGAATTCTAAGGATCATTTTGACTGCCTCCAGAAGTTAGATCAGATGGCAAATTGGATTTGGTGCTAGGTCTTTCCCTTTAGGTTTTACCCCAACAATGTTTTCATTAGTTTCGCTCACTCTCGAAATCAAGCATTTTACAGCAGGTTGGAGCAGCCTGTATCTCAGCACAGGAATAAGGTAGGGAAGAATTCAAATACTCATTTTGACTGCCTCCAGAAGTTAGATCAGATGGCAAATTGGATTTGGTGCTAGGTCTTTCCCTTTAGGTTTTACCCCAACAATGTTTTCATTAGTTTCGCTCACTCTCGAAATCAAGCATTTTACAGCAGGTTGGAGCAGCCTGTATCTCAGCACAGGAATAAGGTAGGGAAGAATTCTAAGGATCATTTTGACTGCCTCCAGAAGTTAGATCAGATGGCAAATTGGATTTGGTGCTAGGTCTTTCCCTTTAGGTTTTACCCCAACAATGTTTTCATTAGTTTCGCTCACTCTCGAAATCAAGCATTTTACAGCAGGTTGGAGCAGCCTGTATCTCAGCACAGGAATAAGGTAGGGAAGAATTCTAAGGATCATTTTGACTGCCTCCAGAAGTTAGATCAGATGGCAAATTGGATTTGGTGCTAGGTCTTTCCCTTTAGGTTTTACCCCAACAATGTTTTCATTAGTTTCGCTCACTCTCAAAATCAAGCATTTTACAGCAGGTTGGAGCAGCCTGTATCTCAGCACAGGAATAAGGTAGGGAAGAATTCTAAGGCTCATTTTGACTGCCTCCAGAAGTTAGATCAGATGGCAAATTGGATTTGGTGCTAGGTCTTTCCCTTTAGGTTTTACCCCAACAATGTTTTCATTAGTTTCGCTCACTCTCGAAATCAAGCATTTTACAGCAGGTTGGAGCAGCCTGTATCTCAGCACAGGAATAAGGTAGGGAAGAATTCTAAGGATCATTTTGACTGCCTCCAGAAGTTAGATCAGATGGCAAATTGGATTTGGTGCTAGGTCTTTCCCTTTAGGTTTTACCCCAACAATGTTTTCATTAGTTTCGCTCACTCTCGAAATCAAGCATTTTACAGCAGGTTGGAGCAGCCTGTATCTCAGCACAGGAATAAGGTAGGGAAGAATTCTAAGGATCATTTTGACTGCCTCCAGAAGTTAGATCAGATGGCAAATTGGATTTGGTGCTAGGTCTTTCCCTTTAGGTTTTACCCCAACAATGTTTTCATTAGTTTCGCTCACTCTCGAAATCAAGCATTTTACAGCAGGTTGGAGCAGCCTGTATCTCAGCACAGGAATAAGGTAGGGAAGAATTCTAAGGATCATTTTGACTGCCTCCAGAAGTTAGATCAGATGGCAACTTGGATTTGGTGCTAGGTCTTTCCCTTTAGGTTTTACCCCAACAATGTTTTCATTAGTTTCGCTCACTCTCGAAATCAAGCATTTTACAGCAGGTTGGAGCAGCCTGTATCTCAGCACAGGAATAAGGTAGGGAAGAATTCTAAGGATCATTTTGACTGCCTCCAGAAGTTAGATCAGATGGCAAATTGGATTTGGTGCTAGGTCTTTCCCTTTAGGTTTTACCCCAACAATGTTTTCATTAGTTTCGCTCACTCTCGAAATCAAGCATTTTACAGCAGGTTGGAGCAGCCTGTATCTCAGCACAGGAATAAGGTAGGGAAGAATTCAAATACTCATTTTGACTGCCTCCAGAAGTTAGATCAGATGGCAAATTGGATTTGGTGCTAGGTCTTTCCCTTTAGGTTTTACCCCAACAATGTTTTCATTAGTTTCGCTCACTCTCGAAATCAAGCATTTTACAGCAGGTTGGAGCAGCCTGTATCTCAGCACAGGAATAAGGTAGGGAAGAATTCTAAGGATCATTTTGACTGCCTCCAGAAGTTAGATCAGATGGCAAATTGGATTTGGTGCTAGGTCTTTCCCTTTAGGTTTTACCCCAACAATGTTTTCATTAGTTTCGCTCACTCTCGAAATCAAGCATTTTACAGCAGGTTGGAGCAGCCTGTATCTCAGCACAGGAATAAGGTAGGGAAGAATTCTAAGGATCATTTTGACTGCCTCCAGAAGTTAGATCAGATGGCAAATTGGATTTGGTGCTAGGTCTTTCCCTTTAGGTTTTACCCCAACAATGTTTTCATTAGTTTCGCTCACTCTCGAAATCAAGCATTTTACAGCAGGTTGGAGCAGCCTGTATCTCAGCACAGGAATAAGGTAGGGAAGAATTCTAAGGATCATTTTGACTGCCTCCAGAAGTTAGATCAGATGGCAAATTGGATTTGGTGCTAGGTCTTTCCCTTTAGGTTTTACCCCAACAATGTTTTCATTAGTTTCGCTCACTCTCGAAATCAAGCATTTTACAGCAGGTTGGAGCAGCCTGTATCTCAGCACAGGAATAAGGTAGGGAAGAATTCTAAGGATCATTTTGACTGCCTCCAGAAGTTAGATCAGATGGCAAATTGGATTTGGTGCTAGGTCTTTCCCTTTAGGTTTTACCCCAACAATGTTTTCATTAGTTTCGCTCACTCTCGAAATCAAGCATTTTACAGCAGGTTGGAGCAGCCTGTATCTCAGCACAGGAATAAGGTAGGGAAGAATTCTAAGGATCATTTTGACTGCCTCCAGAAGTTAGATCAGATGGCAAATTGGATTTGGTGCTAGGTCTTTCCCTTTAGGTTTTACCCCAACAATGTTTTCATTAGTTTCGCTCACTCTCGAAATCAAGCATTTTACAGCAGGTTGGAGCAGCCTGTATCTCAGCACAGGAATAAGGTAGGGAAGAATTCAAATACTCATTTTGACTGCCTCCAGAAGTTAGATCAGATGGCAAATTGGATTTGGTGCTAGGTCTTTCCCTTTAGGTTTTACCCCAACAATGTTTTCATTAGTTTCGCTCACTCTCGAAATCAAGCATTTTACAGCAGGTTGGAGCAGCCTGTATCTCAGCACAGGAATAAGGTAGGGAAGAATTCTAAGGATCATTTTGACTGCCTCCAGAAGTTAGATCAGATGGCAAATTGGATTTGGTGCTAGGTCTTTCCCTTTAGGTTTTACCCCAACAATGTTTTCATTAGTTTCGCTCACTCTCGAAATCAAGCATTTTACAGCAGGTTGGAGCAGCCTGTATCTCAGCACAGGAATAAGGTAGGGAAGAATTCTAAGGATCATTTTGACTGCCTCCAGAAGTTAGATCAGATGGCAACTTGGATTTGGTGCTAGGTCTTTCCCTTTAGGTTTTACCCCAACAATGTTTTCATTAGTTTCGCTCACTCTCGAAATCAAGCATTTTACAGCAGGTTGGAGCAGCCTGTATCTCAGCACAGGAATAAGGTAGGGAAGAATTCTAAGGATCATTTTGACTGCCTCCAGAAGTTAGATCAGATGGCAAATTGGATTTGGTGCTAGGTCTTTCCCTTTAGGTTTTACCCCAACAATGTTTTCATTAGTTTCGCTCACTCTCGAAATCAAGCATTTTACAGCAGGTTGGAGCAGCCTGTATCTCAGCACAGGAATAAGGTAGGGAAGAATTCTAAGGATCATTTTGACTGCCTCCAGAAGTTAGATCAGATGGCAAATTGGATTTGGTGCTAGGTCTTTCCCTTTAGGTTTTACCCCAACAATGTTTTCATTAGTTTCGCTCACTCTCGAAATCAAGCATTTTACAGCAGGTTGGAGCAGCCTGTATCTCAGCACAGGAATAAGGTAGGGAAGAATTCTAAGGATCATTTTGACTGCCTCCAGAAGTTAGATCAGATGGCAAATTGGATTTGGTGCTAGGTCTTTCCCTTTAGGTTTTACCCCAACAATGTTTTCATTAGTTTCGCTCACTCTCGAAATCAAGCATTTTACAGCAGGTTGGAGCAGCCTGTATCTCAGCACAGGAATAAGGTAGGGAAGAATTCTAAGGATCATTTTGACTGCCTCCAGAAGTTAGATCAGATGGCAAATTGGATTTGGTGCTAGGTCTTTCCCTTTAGCTTTTACCCCAACAATGTTTTCATTAGTTTCGCTCACTCTCGAAATCAAGCATTTTACAGCAGGTTGGAGCAGCCTGTATCTCAGCACAGGAATAAGGTAGGGAAGAATTCAAATACTCATTTTGACTGCCTCCAGAAGTTAGATCAGATGGCAAATTGGATTTGGTGCTAGGTCTTTCCCTTTAGGTTTTACCCCAACAATGTTTTCATTAGTTTCGCTCACTCTCGAAATCAAGCATTTTACAGCAGGTTGGAGCAGCCTGTATCTCAGCACAGGAATAAGGTAGGGAAGAATTCTAAGGATCATTTTGACTGCCTCCAGAAGTTAGATCAGATGGCAAATTGGATTTGGTGCTAGGTCTTTCCCTTTAGGTTTTACCCCAACAATGTTTTCATTAGTTTCGCTCACTCTCGAAATCAAGCATTTTACAGCAGGTTGGAGCAGCCTGTATCTCAGCACAGGAATAAGGTAGGGAAGAATTCTAAGGATCATTTTGACTGCCTCCAGAAGTTAGATCAGATGGCAAATTGGATTTGGTGCTAGGTCTTTCCCTTTAGCTTTTACCCCAACAATGTTTTCATTAGTTTCGCTCACTCTCAAAATCAAGCATTTTACAGCAGGTTGGAGCAGCCTGTATCTCAGCACAGGAATAAGGTAGGGAAGAATTCTAAGGCTCATTTTGACTGCCTCCAGAAGTTAGATCAGATGGCAAATTGGATTTGGTGCTAGGTCTTTCCCTTTAGGTTTTACCCCAACAATGTTTTCATTAGTTTCGCTCACTCTCGAAATCAAGCATTTTACAGCAGGTTGGAGCAGCCTGTATCTCAGCACAGGAATAAGGTAGGGAAGAATTCTAAGGATCATTTTGAATGCCTCCAGAAGTTAGATCAGATGGCAAATTGGATTTGGTGCTAGGTCTTTCCCTTTAGGTTTTACCCCAACAATGTTTTCATTAGTTTCGCTCACTCTCGAAATCAAGCATTTTACAGCAGGTTGGAGCAGCCTGTATCTCAGCACAGGAATAAGGTAGGGAAGAATTCTAAGGATCATTTTGACTGCCTCCAGAAGTTAGATCAGATGGCAAATTGGATTTGGTGCTAGGTCTTTCCCTTTAGGTTTTACCCCAACAATGTTTTCATTAGTTTCGCTCACTCTCGAAATCAAGCATTTTACAGCAGGTTGGAGCAGCCTGTATCTCAGCACAGGAATAAGGTAGGGAAGAATTCTAAGGATCATTTTGACTGCCTCCAGAAGTTAGATCAGATGGCAAATTGGATTTGGTGCTAGGCCTTTCCCTTTAGGTTTTACCCCAACAATGTTTTCATTAGTTTCGCTCACTCTCGAAATCAAGCATTTTACAGCAGGTTGGAGCAGCCTGTATCTCAGCACAGGAATAAGGTAGGGAAGAATTCTAAGGATCATTTTGACTGCCTCCAGAAGTTAGATCAGATGGCAAATTGGATTTGGTGCTAGGTCTTTCCCTTTAGGTTTTACCCCAACAATGTTTTCATTAGTTTCGCTCACTCTCGAAATCAAGCATTTTACAGCAGGTTGGAGCAGCCTGTATCTCAGCACAGGAATAAGGTAGGGAAGAATTCTAAGGATCATTTTGACTGCCTCCAGAAGTTAGATCAGATGGCAAATTGGATTTGGTGCTAGGTCTTTCCCTTTAGGTTTTACCCCAACAATGTTTTCATTAGTTTCGCTCACTCTCGAAATCAAGCATTTTACAGCAGGTTGGAGCAGCCTGTATCTCAGCACAGGAATAAGGTAGGGAAGAATTCTAAGGATCATTTTGACTGCCTCCAGAAGTTAGATCAGATGGCAAATTGGATTTGGTGCTAGGTCTTTCCCTTTAGGTTTTACCCCAACAATGTTTTCATTAGTTTCGCTCACTCTCGAAATCAAGCATTTTACAGCAGGTTGGAGCAGCCTGTATCTCAGCACAGGAATAAGGTAGGGAAGAATTCAAATACTCATTTTGACTGCCTCCAGAAGTTAGATCAGATGGCAAATTGGATTTGGTGCTAGGTCTTTCCCTTTAGGTTTTACCCCAACAATGTTTTCATTAGTTTCGCTCACTCTCGAAATCAAGCATTTTACAGCAGGTTGGAGCAGCCTGTATCTCAGCACAGGAATAAGGTAGGGAAGAATTCTAAGGATCATTTTGACTGCCTCCAGAAGTTAGATCAGATGGCAAATTGGATTTGGTGCTAGGTCTTTCCCTTTAGGTTTTACCCCAACAATGTTTTCATTAGTTTCGCTCACTCTCGAAATCAAGCATTTTACAGCAGGTTGGAGCAGCCTGTATCTCAGCACAGGAATAAGGTAGGGAAGAATTCTAAGGATCATTTTGACTGCCTCCAGAAGTTAGATCAGATGGCAAATTGGATTTGGTGCTAGGTCTTTCCCTTTAGGTTTTACCCCAACAATGTTTTCATTAGTTTCGCTCACTCTCAAAATCAAGCATTTTACAGCAGGTTGGAGCAGCCTGTATCTCAGCACAGGAATAAGGTAGGGAAGAATTCTAAGGCTCATTTTGACTGCCTCCAGAAGTTAGATCAGATGGCAAATTGGATTTGGTGCTAGGTCTTTCCCTTTAGGTTTTACCCCAACAATGTTTTCATTAGTTTCGCTCACTCTCGAAATCAAGCATTTTACAGCAGGTTGGAGCAGCCTGTATCTCAGCACAGGAATAAGGTAGGGAAGAATTCTAAGGATCATTTTGACTGCCTCCAGAAGTTAGATCAGATGGCAAATTGGATTTGGTGCTAGGTCTTTCCCTTTAGCTTTTACCCCAACAATGTTTTCATTAGTTTCGCTCACTCTCAAAATCAAGCATTTTACAGCAGGTTGGAGCAGCCTGTATCTCAGCACAGGAATAAGGTAGGGAAGAATTCTAAGGCTCATTTTGACTGCCTCCAGAAGTTAGATCAGATGGCAAATTGGATTTGGTGCTAGGTCTTTCCCTTTAGGTTTTACCCCAACAATGTTTTCATTAGTTTCGCTCACTCTCGAAATCAAGCATTTTACAGCAGGTTGGAGCAGCCTGTATCTCAGCACAGGAATAAGGTAGGGAAGAATTCTAAGGATCATTTTGAATGCCTCCAGAAGTTAGATCAGATGGCAAATTGGATTTGGTGCTAGGTCTTTCCCTTTAGGTTTTACCCCAACAATGTTTTCATTAGTTTCGCTCACTCTCGAAATCAAGCATTTTACAGCAGGTTGGAGCAGCCTGTATCTCAGCACAGGAATAAGGTAGGGAAGAATTCTAAGGATCATTTTGACTGCCTCCAGAAGTTAGATCAGATGGCAAATTGGATTTGGTGCTAGGTCTTTCCCTTTAGGTTTTACCCCAACAATGTTTTCATTAGTTTCGCTCACTCTCGAAATCAAGCATTTTACAGCAGGTTGGAGCAGCCTGTATCTCAGCACAGGAATAAGGTAGGGAAGAATTCTAAGGATCATTTTGACTGCCTCCAGAAGTTAGATCAGATGGCAAATTGGATTTGGTGCTAGGCCTTTCCCTTTAGGTTTTACCCCAACAATGTTTTCATTAGTTTCGCTCACTCTCGAAATCAAGCATTTTACAGCAGGTTGGAGCAGCCTGTATCTCAGCACAGGAATAAGGTAGGGAAGAATTCTAAGGATCATTTTGACTGCCTCCAGAAGTTAGATCAGATGGCAAATTGGATTTGGTGCTAGGTCTTTCCCTTTAGGTTTTACCCCAACAATGTTTTCATTAGTTTCGCTCACTCTCGAAATCAAGCATTTTACAGCAGGTTGGAGCAGCCTGTATCTCAGCACAGGAATAAGGTAGGGAAGAATTCTAAGGATCATTTTGACTGCCTCCAGAAGTTAGATCAGATGGCAAATTGGATTTGGTGCTAGGTCTTTCCCTTTAGGTTTTACCCCAACAATGTTTTCATTAGTTTCGCTCACTCTCGAAATCAAGCATTTTACAGCAGGTTGGAGCAGCCTGTATCTCAGCACAGGAATAAGGTAGGGAAGAATTCTAAGGATCATTTTGACTGCCTCCAGAAGTTAGATCAGATGGCAAATTGGATTTGGTGCTAGGTCTTTCCCTTTAGGTTTTACCCCAACAATGTTTTCATTAGTTTCGCTCACTCTCGAAATCAAGCATTTTACAGCAGGTTGGAGCAGCCTGTATCTCAGCACAGGAATAAGGTAGGGAAGAATTCAAATACTCATTTTGACTGCCTCCAGAAGTTAGATCAGATGGCAAATTGGATTTGGTGCTAGGTCTTTCCCTTTAGGTTTTACCCCAACAATGTTTTCATTAGTTTCGCTCACTCTCGAAATCAAGCATTTTACAGCAGGTTGGAGCAGCCTGTATCTCAGCACAGGAATAAGGTAGGGAAGAATTCTAAGGATCATTTTGACTGCCTCCAGAAGTTAGATCAGATGGCAAATTGGATTTGGTGCTAGGTCTTTCCCTTTAGGTTTTACCCCAACAATGTTTTCATTAGTTTCGCTCACTCTCGAAATCAAGCATTTTACAGCAGGTTGGAGCAGCCTGTATCTCAGCACAGGAATAAGGTAGGGAAGAATTCTAAGGATCATTTTGACTGCCTCCAGAAGTTAGATCAGATGGCAAATTGGATTTGGTGCTAGGTCTTTCCCTTTAGGTTTTACCCCAACAATGTTTTCATTAGTTTCGCTCACTCTCAAAATCAAGCATTTTACAGCAGGTTGGAGCAGCCTGTATCTCAGCACAGGAATAAGGTAGGGAAGAATTCTAAGGCTCATTTTGACTGCCTCCAGAAGTTAGATCAGATGGCAAATTGGATTTGGTGCTAGGTCTTTCCCTTTAGGTTTTACCCCAACAATGTTTTCATTAGTTTCGCTCACTCTCGAAATCAAGCATTTTACAGCAGGTTGGAGCAGCCTGTATCTCAGCACAGGAATAAGGTAGGGAAGAATTCTAAGGATCATTTTGACTGCCTCCAGAAGTTAGATCAGATGGCAAATTGGATTTGGTGCTAGGTCTTTCCCTTTAGGTTTTACCCCAACAATGTTTTCATTAGTTTCGCTCACTCTCGAAATCAAGCATTTTACAGCAGGTTGGAGCAGCCTGTATCTCAGCACAGGAATAAGGTAGGGAAGAATTCTAAGGATCATTTTGACTGCCTCCAGAAGTTAGATCAGATGGCAAATTGGATTTGGTGCTAGGTCTTTCCCTTTAGGTTTTACCCCAACAATGTTTTCATTAGTTTCGCTCACTCTCGAAATCAAGCATTTTACAGCAGGTTGGAGCAGCCTGTATCTCAGCACAGGAATAAGGTAGGGAAGAATTCTAAGGATCATTTTGACTGCCTCCAGAAGTTAGATCAGATGGCAAATTGGATTTGGTGCTAGGTCTTTCCCTTTAGGTTTTACCCCCAACAATGTTTTCATTAGTTTCGCTCACTCTCGAAATCAAGCATTTTACAGCAGGTTGGAGCAGCCTGTATCTCAGCACAGGAATAAGGTAGGGAAGAATTCTAAGGATCATTTTGACTGCCTCCAGAAGTTAGATCAGATGGCAAATTGGATTTGGTGCTAGGTCTTTCCCTTTAGGTTTTACCCCAACAATGTTTTCATTAGTTTCGCTCACTCTCGAAATCAAGCATTTTACAGCAGGTTGGAGCAGCCTGTATCTCAGCACAGGAATAAGGTAGGGAAGAATTCTAAGGATCATTTTGACTGCCTCCAGAAGTTAGATCAGATGGCAAATTGGATTTGGTGCTAGGTCTTTCCCTTTAGGTTTTACCCCAACAATGTTTTCATTAGTTTCGCTCACTCTCGAAATCAAGCATTTTACAGCAGGTTGGAGCAGCCTGTATCTCAGCACAGGAATAAGGTAGGGAAGAATTCTAAGGATCATTTTGACTGCCTCCAGAAGTTAGATCAGATGGCAAATTGGATTTGGTGCTAGGTCTTTCCCTTTAGGTTTTACCCCAACAATGTTTTCATTAGTTTCGCTCACTCTCGAAATCAAGCATTTTACAGCAGGTTGGAGCAGCCTGTATCTCAGCACAGGAATAAGGTAGGGAAGAATTCAAATACTCATTTTGACTGCCTCCAGAAGTTAGATCAGATGGCAAATTGGATTTGGTGCTAGGTCTTTCCCTTTAGGTTTTACCCCAACAATGTTTTCATTAGTTTCGCTCACTCTCGAAATCAAGCATTTTACAGCAGGTTGGAGCAGCCTGTATCTCAGCACAGGAATAAGGTAGGGAAGAATTCTAAGGATCATTTTGACTGCCTCCAGAAGTTAGATCAGATGGCAAATTGGATTTGGTGCTAGGTCTTTCCCTTTAGGTTTTACCCCAACAATGTTTTCATTAGTTTCGCTCACTCTCGAAATCAAGCATTTTACAGCAGGTTGGAGCAGCCTGTATCTCAGCACAGGAATAAGGTAGGGAAGAATTCTAAGGATCATTTTGACTGCCTCCAGAAGTTAGATCAGATGGCAACTTGGATTTGGTGCTAGGTCTTTCCCTTTAGGTTTTACCCCAACAATGTTTTCATTAGTTTCGCTCACTCTCGAAATCAAGCATTTTACAGCAGGTTGGAGCAGCCTGTATCTCAGCACAGGAATAAGGTAGGGAAGAATTCTAAGGATCATTTTGACTGCCTCCAGAAGTTAGATCAGATGGCAAATTGGATTTGGTGCTAGGTCTTTCCCTTTAGGTTTTACCCCAACAATGTTTTCATTAGTTTCGCTCACTCTCGAAATCAAGCATTTTACAGCAGGTTGGAGCAGCCTGTATCTCAGCACAGGAATAAGGTAGGGAAGAATTCTAAGGATCATTTTGACTGCCTCCAGAAGTTAGATCAGATGGCAAATTGGATTTGGTGCTAGGTCTTTCCCTTTAGGTTTTACCCCAACAATGTTTTCATTAGTTTCGCTCACTCTCGAAATCAAGCATTTTACAGCAGGTTGGAGCAGCCTGTATCTCAGCACAGGAATAAGGTAGGGAAGAATTCTAAGGATCATTTTGACTGCCTCCAGAAGTTAGATCAGATGGCAAATTGGATTTGGTGCTAGGTCTTTCCCTTTAGGTTTTACCCCAACAATGTTTTCATTAGTTTCGCTCACTCTCGAAATCAAGCATTTTACAGCAGGTTGGAGCAGCCTGTATCTCAGCACAGGAATAAGGTAGGGAAGAATTCTAAGGATCATTTTGACTGCCTCCAGAAGTTAGATCAGATGGCAAATTGGATTTGGTGCTAGGTCTTTCCCTTTAGCTTTTACCCCAACAATGTTTTCATTAGTTTCGCTCACTCTCGAAATCAAGCATTTTACAGCAGGTTGGAGCAGCCTGTATCTCAGCACAGGAATAAGGTAGGGAAGAATTCTAAGGATCATTTTGACTGCCTCCAGAAGTTAGATCAGATGGCAAATTGGATTTGGTGCTAGGTCTTTCCCTTTAGGTTTTACCCCAACAATGTTTTCATTAGTTTCGCTCACTCTCGAAATCAAGCATTTTACAGCAGGTTGGAGCAGCCTGTACTCAGCACAGGAATAAGGTAGGGAAGAATTCTAAGGATCATTTTGACTGCCTCCAGAAGTTAGATCAGATGGCAACTTGGATTTGGTGCTAGGTCTTTCCCTTTAGGTTTTACCCCAACAATGTTTTCATTAGTTTCGCTCACTCTCGAAATCAAGCATTTTACAGCAGGTTGGAGCAGCCTGTATCTCAGCACAGGAATAAGGTAGGGAAGAATTCTAAGGATCATTTTGACTGCCTCCAGAAGTTAGATCAGATGGCAAATTGGATTTGGTGCTAGGTCTTTCCCTTTAGGTTTTACCCCAACAATGTTTTCATTAGTTTCGCTCACTCTCGAAATCAAGCATTTTACAGCAGGTTGGAGCAGCCTGTATCTCAGCACAGGAATAAGGTAGGGAAGAATTCTAAGGATCATTTTGACTGCCTCCAGAAGTTAGATCAGATGGCAAATTGGATTTGGTGCTAGGTCTTTCCCTTTAGGTTTTACCCCAACAATGTTTTCATTAGTTTCGCCCACTCTCGAAATCAAGCATTTTACAGCAGGTTGGAGCAGCCTGTATCTCAGCACAGGAATAAGGTAGGGAAGAATTCTAAGGATCATTTTGACTGCCTCCAGAAGTTAGATCAGATGGCAAATTGGATTTGGTGCTAGGTCTTTCCCTTTAGGTTTTACCCCAACAATGTTTTCATTAGTTTCGCTCACTCTCAAAATCAAGCATTTTACAGCAGGTTGGAGCAGCCTGTATCTCAGCACAGGAATAAGGTAGGGAAGAATTCTAAGGATCATTTTGACTGCCTCCAGAAGTTAGATCAGATGGCAAATTGGATTTGGTGCTAGGTCTTTCCCTTTAGGTTTTACCCCAACAATGTTTTCATTAGTTTCGCTCACTCTCGAAATCAAGCATTTTACAGCAGGTTGGAGCAGCCTGTATCTCAGCACAGGAATAAGGTAGGGAAGAATTCTAAGGATCATTTTGACTGCCTCCAGAAGTTAGATCAGATGGCAAATTGGATTTGGTGCTAGGTCTTTCCCTTTAGGTTTTACCCCAACAATGTTTTCATTAGTTTCGCTCACTCTCGAAATCAAGCATTTTACAGCAGGTTGGAGCAGCCTGTATCTCAGCACAGGAATAAGGTAGGGAAGAATTCTAAGGATCATTTTGACTGCCTCCAGAAGTTAGATCAGATGGCAAATTGGATTTGGTGCTAGGTCTTTCCCTTTAGGTTTTACCCCAACAATGTTTTCATTAGTTTCGCTCACTCTCGAAATCAAGCATTTTACAGCAGGTTGGAGCAGCCTGTATCTCAGCACAGGAATAAGGTAGGGAAGAATTCTAAGGATCATTTTGACTGCCTCCAGAAGTTAGATCAGATGGCAACTTGGATTTGGTGCTAGGTCTTTCCCTTTAGGTTTTACCCCAACAATGTTTTCATTAGTTTCGCTCACTCTCAAAATCAAGCATTTTACAGCAGGTTGGAGCAGCCTGTATCTCAGCACAGGAATAAGGTAGGGAAGAATTCTAAGGATCATTTTGACTGCCTCCAGAAGTTAGATCAGATGGCAAATTGGATTTGGTGCTAGGTCTTTCCCTTTAGGTTTTACCCCAACAATGTTTTCATTAGTTTCGCTCACTCTCGAAATCAAGCATTTTACAGCAGGTTGGAGCAGCCTGTATCTCAGCACAGGAATAAGGTAGGGAAGAATTCTAAGGATCATTTTGACTGCCTCCAGAAGTTAGATCAGATGGCAAATTGGATTTGGTGCTAGGTCTTTCCCTTTAGGTTTTACCCCAACAATGTTTTCATTAGTTTCGCTCACTCTCGAAATCAAGCATTTTACAGCAGGTTGGAGCAGCCTGTATCTCAGCACAGGAATAAGGTAGGGAAGAATTCTAAGGCTCATTTTGACTGCCTCCAGAAGTTAGATCAGATGGCAAATTGGATTTGGTGCTAGGTCTTTCCCTTTAGGTTTTACCCCAACAATGTTTTCATTAGTTTCGCTCACTCTCGAAATCAAGCATTTTACAGCAGGTTGGAGCAGCCTGTATCTCAGCACAGGAATAAGGTAGGGAAGAATTCTAAGGATCATTTTGACTGCCTCCAGAAGTTAGATCAGATGGCAAATTGGATTTGGTGCTAGGTCTTTCCCTTTAGGTTTTACCCCAACAATGTTTTCATTAGTTTCGCTCACTCTCGAAATCAAGCATTTTACAGCAGGTTGGAGCAGCCTGTATCTCAGCACAGGAATAAGGTAGGGAAGAATTCTAAGGCTCATTTTGACTGCCTCCAGAAGTTAGAGCAGATGGCAAATTGGATTTGGTGCTAGGTCTTTCCCTTTAGGTTTTACCCCAACAATGTTTTCATTAGTTTTGCTCACTCTCGAAATCAAGCATTTTACAGCAGGTTGGAGCAGCCTGTATCTCAGCACAGGAATAAGGTAGGGAAGAATTCTAAGGCTCATTTTGACTGCCTCCAGAAGTTAGATCAGATGGCAAATTGGATTTGGTGCTAGGTCTTTCCCTTTAGGTTTTACCCCAACAATGTTTTCATTAGTTTCGCTCACTCTCGAAATCAAGCATTTTACAGCAGGTTGGAGCAGCCTGTATCTCAGCACAGGAATAAGGTAGGGAAGAATTCTAAGGCTCATTTTGACTGCCTCCAGAAGTTAGATCAGATGGCAAATTGGATTTGGTGCTAGGTCTTTCCCTTTAGGTTTTACCCCAACAATGTTTTCATTAGTTTCGCTCACTCTCGAAATCAAGCATTTTACAGCAGGTTGGAGCAGCCTGTATCTCAGCACAGGAATAAGGTAGGGAAGAATTCAAATGCTCATTTTGACTGCCTCCAGAAGTTAGATCAGATGGCAAATTGGATTTGGTGCTAGGTCTTTCCCTTTAGGTTTTACCCCAACAATGTTTTCATTAGTTTCGCTCACTCTCGAAATCAAGCATTTTACAGCAGGTTGGAGCAGCCTGTATCTCAGCACAGGAATAAGGTAGGGAAGAATTCTAAGGATCATTTTGACTGCCTCCAGAAGTTAGATCAGATGGCAAATTGGATTTGGTGCTAGGTCTTTCCCTTTAGGTTTTACCCCAACAATGTTTTCATTAGTTTCGCTCACTCTCGAAATCAAGCATTTTACAGCAGGTTGGAGCAGCCTGTATCTCAGCACAGGAATAAGGTAGGGAAGAATTCTAAGGATCATTTTGACTGCCTCCAGAAGTTAGATCAGATGGCAAATTGGATTTGGTGCTAGGTCTTTCCCTTTAGGTTTTACCCCAACAATGTTTTCATTAGTTTCGCTCACTCTCGAAATCAAGCATTTTACAGCAGGTTGGAGCAGCCTGTATCTCAGCACAGGAATAAGGTAGGGAAGAATTCTAAGGCTCATTTTGACTGCCTCCAGAAGTTAGATCAGATGGCAAATTGGATTTGGTGCTAGGCCTTTCCCTTTAGGTTTTACCCCAACAATGTTTTCATTAGTTTCGCTCACTCTCGAAATCAAGCATTTTACAGCAGGTTGGAGCAGCCTGTATCTCAGCACAGGAATAAGGTAGGGAAGAATTCTAAGGATCATTTTGACTACCTCCAGAAGTTAGATCAGATGGCAAATTGGATTTGGTGCTAGGTCTTTCCCTTTAGGTTTTACCCCAACAATGTTTTCATTAGTTTCGCTCACTCTCGAAATCAAGCATTTTACAGCAGGTTGGAGCAGCCTGTATCTCAGCACAGGAATAAGGTAGGGAAGAATTCTAAGGCTCATTTTGACTGCCTCCAGAAGTTAGATCAGATGGCAAATTGGATTTGGTGCTAGGTCTTTCCCTTTAGGTTTTACCCCAACAATGTTTTCATTAGTTTCGCTCACTCTCGAAATCAAGCATTTTACAGCAGGTTGGAGCAGCCTGTATCTCAGCACAGGAATAAGGTAGGGAAGAATTCTAAGGCTCATTTTGACTGCCTCCAGAAGTTAGATCAGATGGCAAATTGGATTTGGTGCTAGGTCTTTCCCTTTAGGTTTTACCCCAACAATGTTTTCATTAGTTTCGCTCACTCTCGAAATCAAGCATTTTACAGCAGGTTGGAGCAGCCTGTATCTCAGCACAGGAATAAGGTAGGGAAGAATTCTAAGGATCATTTTGACTGCCTCCAGAAGTTAGATCAGATGGCAAATTGGATTTGGTGCTAGGTCTTTCCCTTTAGGTTTTACCCCAACAATGTTTTCATTAGTTTCGCTCACTCTCGAAATCAAGCATTTTACAGCAGGTTGGAGCAGCCTGTATCTCAGCACAGGAATAAGGTAGGGAAGAATTCTAAGGCTCATTTTGACTGCCTCCAGAAGTTAGATCAGATGGCAAATTGGATTTGGTGCTAGGTCTTTCCCTTTAGGTTTTACCCCAACAATGTTTTCATTAGTTTCGCTCACTCTCGAAATCAAGCATTTTACAGCAGGTTGGAGCAGCCTGTATCTCAGCACAGGAATAAGGTAGGGAAGAATTCTAAGGCTCATTTTGACTGCCTCCAGAAGTTAGATCAGATGGCAAATTGGATTTGGTGCTAGGTCTTTCCCTTTAGGTTTTACCCCAACAATGTTTTCATTAGTTTCGCTCACTCTCGAAATCAAGCATTTTACAGCAGGTTGGAGCAGCCTGTATCTCAGCACAGGAATAAGGTAGGGAAGAATTCTAAGGCTCATTTTGACTGCCTCCAGAAGTTAGATCAGATGGCAAATTGGATTTGGTGCTAGGCCTTTCCCTTTAGGTTTTACCCCAACAATGTTTTCATTAGTTTCGCTCACTCTCGAAATCAAGCATTTTACAGCAGGTTGGAGCAGCCTGTATCTCAGCACAGGAATAAGGTAGGGAAGAATTCTAAGGCTCATTTTGACTGCCTCCAGAAGTTAGATCAGATGGCAAATTGGATTTGGTGCTAGGTCTTTCCCTTTAGGTTTTACCCCAACAATGTTTTCATTAGTTTCGCTCACTCTCGAAATCAAGCATTTTACAGCAGGTTGGAGCAGCCTGTATCTCAGCACAGGAATAAGGTAGGGAAGAATTCTAAGGATCATTTTGACTGCCTCCAGAAGTTAGATCAGATGGCAAATTGGATTTGGTGCTAGGTCTTTCCCTTTAGGTTTTACCCCAACAATGTTTTCATTAGTTTCGCTCACTCTCGAAATCAAGCATTTTACAGCAGGTTGGAGCAGCCTGTATCTCAGCACAGGAATAAGGTAGGGAAGAATTCTAAGGCTCATTTTGACTGCCTCCAGAAGTTAGATCAGATGGCAAATTGGATTTGGTGCTAGGTCTTTCCCTTTAGGTTTTACCCCAACAATGTTTTCATTAGTTTCGCTCACTCTCGAAATCAAGCATTTTACAGCAGGTTGGAGCAGCCTGTATCTCAGCACAGGAATAAGGTAGGGAAGAATTCTAAGGATCATTTTGACTGCCTCCAGAAGTTAGATCAGATGGCAAATTGGATTTGGTGCTAGGTCTTTCCCTTTAGGTTTTACCCCAACAATGTTTTCATTAGTTTCGCTCACTCTCAAAATCAAGCATTTTACAGCAGGTTGGAGCAGCCTGTATCTCAGCACAGGAATAAGGTAGGGAAGAATTCTAAGGATCATTTTGACTGCCTCCAGAAGTTAGATCAGATGGCAAATTGGATTTGGTGCTAGGTCTTTCCCTTTAGGTTTTACCCCAACAATGTTTTCATTAGTTTCGCTCACTCTCGAAATCAAGCATTTTACAGCAGGTTGGAGCAGCCTGTATCTCAGCACAGGAATAAGGTAGGGAAGAATTCTAAGGCTCATTTTGACTGCCTCCAGAAGTTAGATCAGATGGCAAATTGGATTTGGTGCTAGGTCTTTCCCTTTAGGTTTTACCCCAACAATGTTTTCATTAGTTTTGCTCACTCTCGAAATCAAGCATTTTACAGCAGGTTGGAGCAGCCTGTATCTCAGCACAGGAATAAGGTAGGGAAGAATTCTAAGGCTCATTTTGACTGCCTCCAGAAGTTAGATCAGATGGCAAATTGGATTTGGTGCTAGGTCTTTCCCTTTAGGTTTTACCCCAACAATGTTTTCATTAGTTTCGCTCACTCTCGAAATCAAGCATTTTACAGCAGGTTGGAGCAGCCTGTATCTCAGCACAGGAATAAGGTAGGGAAGAATTCTAAGGCTCATTTTGACTGCCTCCAGAAGTTAGATCAGATGGCAAATTGGATTTGGTGCTAGGTCTTTCCCTTTAGGTTTTACCCCAACAATGTTTTCATTAGTTTCGCTCACTCTCGAAATCAAGCATTTTACAGCAGGTTGGAGCAGCCTGTATCTCAGCACAGGAATAAGGTAGGGAAGAATTCTAAGGCTCATTTTGACTGCCTCCAGAAGTTAGATCAGATGGCAAATTGGATTTGGTGCTAGGCCTTTCCCTTTAGGTTTTACCCCAACAATGTTTTCATTAGTTTCGCTCACTCTCGAAATCAAGCATTTTACAGCAGGTTGGAGCAGCCTGTATCTCAGCACAGGAATAAGGTAGGGAAGAATTCTAAGGCTCATTTTGACTGCCTCCAGAAGTTAGATCAGATGGCAAATTGGATTTGGTGCTAGGCCTTTCCCTTTAGGTTTTACCCCAACAATGTTTTCATTAGTTTCGCTCACTCTCGAAATCAAGCATTTTACAGCAGGTTGGAGCAGCCTGTATCTCAGCACAGGAATAAGGTAGGGAAGAATTCTAAGGATCATTTTGACTGCCTCCAGAAGTTAGATCAGATGGCAAATTGGATTTGGTGCTAGGTCTTTCCCTTTAGGTTTTACCCCAACAATGTTTTCATTAGTTTCGCTCACTCTCGAAATCAAGCATTTTACAGCAGGTTGGAGCAGCCTGTATCTCAGCACAGGAATAAGGTAGGGAAGAATTCTAAGGCTCATTTTGACTGCCTCCAGAAGTTAGATCAGATGGCAAATTGGATTTGGTGCTAGGTCTTTCCCTTTAGGTTTTACCCCAACAATGTTTTCATTAGTTTCGCTCACTCTCGAAATCAAGCATTTTACAGCAGGTTGGAGCAGCCTGTATCTCAGCACAGGAATAAGGTAGGGAAGAATTCTAAGGATCATTTTGACTGCCTCCAGAAGTTAGATCAGATGGCAAATTGGATTTGGTGCTAGGCCTTTCCCTTTAGGTTTTACCCCAACAATGTTTTCATTAGTTTCGCTCACTCTCGAAATCAAGCATTTTACAGCAGGTTGGAGCAGCCTGTATCTCAGCACAGGAATAAGGTAGGGAAGAATTCTAAGGATCATTTTGACTGCCTCCAGAAGTTAGATCAGATGGCAAATTGGATTTGGTGCTAGGTCTTTCCCTTTAGGTTTTACCCCAACAATGTTTTCATTAGTTTCGCTCACTCTCGAAATCAAGCATTTTACAGCAGGTTGGAGCAGCCTGTATCTCAGCACAGGAATAAGGTAGGGAAGAATTCTAAGGATCATTTTGACTGCCTCCAGAAGTTAGATCAGATGGCAAATTGGATTTGGTGCTAGGTCTTTCCCTTTAGGTTTTACCCCAACAATGTTTTCATTAGTTTCGCTCACTCTCGAAATCAAGCATTTTACAGCAGGTTGGAGCAGCCTGTATCTCAGCACAGGAATAAGGTAGGGAAGAATTCTAAGGCTCATTTTGACTGCCTCCAGAAGTTAGATCAGATGGCAAATTGGATTTGGTGCTAGGTCTTTCCCTTTAGGTTTTACCCCAACAATGTTTTCATTAGTTTCGCTCACTCTCGAAATCAAGCATTTTACAGCAGGTTGGAGCAGCCTGTATCTCAGCACAGGAATAAGGTAGGGAAGAATTCTAAGGATCATTTTGACTGCCTCCAGAAGTTAGATCAGATGGCAAATTGGATTTGGTGCTAGGTCTTTCCCTTTAGGTTTTACCCCAACAATGTTTTCATTAGTTTCGCTCACTCTCGAAATCAAGCATTTTACAGCAGGTTGGAGCAGCCTGTATCTCAGCACAGGAATAAGGTAGGGAAGAATTCAAATGCTCATTTTGACTGCCTCCAGAAGTTAGATCAGATGGCAAATTGGATTTGGTGCTAGGTCTTTCCCTTTAGGTTTTACCCCAACAATGTTTTCATTACTTTCGCTCACTCTCGAAATCAAGCATTTTACAGCAGGTTGGAGCAGCCTGTATCTCAGCACAGGAATAAGGTAGGGAAGAATTCTAAGGCTCATTTTGACTGCCTCCAGAAGTTAGATCAGATGGCAAATTGGATTTGGTGCTAGGTCTTTCCCTTTAGGTTTTACCCCAACAATGTTTTCATTAGTTTCGCTCACTCTCGAAATCAAGCATTTTACAGCAGGTTGGAGCAGCCTGTATCTCAGCACAGGAATAAGGTAGGGAAGAATTCTAAGGCTCATTTTGACTGCCTCCAGAAGTTAGATCAGATGGCAAATTGGATTTGGTGCTAGGTCTTTCCCTTTAGGTTTTACCCCAACAATGTTTTCATTAGTTTCGCTCACTCTCGAAATCAAGCATTTTACAGCAGGTTGGAGCAGCCTGTATCTCAGCACAGGAATAAGGTAGGGAAGAATTCTAAGGATCATTTTGACTGCCTCCAGAAGTTAGATCAGATGGCAAATTGGATTTGGTGCTAGGTCTTTCCCTTTAGGTTTTACCCCAACAATGTTTTCATTAGTTTCGCTCACTCTCGAAATCAAGCATTTTACAGCAGGTTGGAGCAGCCTGTATCTCAGCACAGGAATAAGGTAGGGAAGAATTCTAAGGCTCATTTTGACTGCCTCCAGAAGTTAGATCAGATGGCAAATTGGATTTGGTGCTAGGTCTTTCCCTTTAGGTTTTACCCCAACAATGTTTTCATTAGTTTCGCTCACTCTCGAAATCAAGCATTTTACAGCAGGTTGGAGCAGCCTGTATCTCAGCACAGGAATAAGGTAGGGAAGAATTCTAAGGATCATTTTGACTGCCTCCAGAAGTTAGATCAGATGGCAAATTGGATTTGGTGCTAGGTCTTTCCCTTTAGGTTTTACCCCAACAATGTTTTCATTAGTTTCGCTCACTCTCGAAATCAAGCATTTTACAGCAGGTTGGAGCAGCCTGTATCTCAGCACAGGAATAAGGTAGGGAAGAATTCTAAGGATCATTTTGACTGCCTCCAGAAGTTAGATCAGATGGCAAATTGGATTTGGTGCTAGGCCTTTCCCTTTAGGTTTTACCCCAACAATGTTTTCATTAGTTTCGCTCACTCTCGAAATCAAGCATTTTACAGCAGGTTGGAGCAGCCTGTATCTCAGCACAGGAATAAGGTAGGGAAGAATTCTAAGGATCATTTTGACTGCCTCCAGAAGTTAGATCAGATGGCAAATTGGATTTGGTGCTAGGTCTTTCCCTTTAGGTTTTACCCCAACAATGTTTTCATTAGTTTCGCTCACTCTCGAAATCAAGCATTTTACAGCAGGTTGGAGCAGCCTGTATCTCAGCACAGGAATAAGGTAGGGAAGAATTCTAAGGATCATTTTGACTGCCTCCAGAAGTTAGATCAGATGGCAAATTGGATTTGGTGCTAGGTCTTTCCCTTTAGGTTTTACCCCAACAATGTTTTCATTAGTTTCGCTCACTCTCGAAATCAAGCATTTTACAGCAGGTTGGAGCAGCCTGTATCTCAGCACAGGAATAAGGTAGGGAAGAATTCTAAGGATCATTTTGACTGCCTCCAGAAGTTAGATCAGATGGCAAATTGGATTTGGTGCTAGGTCTTTCCCTTTAGGTTTTACCCCAACAATGTTTTCATTAGTTTCGCTCACTCTCGAAATCAAGCATTTTACAGCAGGTTGGAGCAGCCTGTATCTCAGCACAGGAATAAGGTAGGGAAGAATTCTAAGGATCATTTTGACTGCCTCCAGAAGTTAGATCAGATGGCAAATTGGATTTGGTGCTAGGTCTTTCCCTTTAGGTTTTACCCCAACAATGTTTTCATTAGTTTCGCTCACTCTCGAAATCAAGCATTTTACAGCAGGTTGGAGCAGCCTGTATCTCAGCACAGGAATAAGGTAGGGAAGAATTCTAAGGATCATTTTGACTGCCTCCAGAAGTTAGATCAGATGGCAAATTGGATTTGGTGCTAGGTCTTTCCCTTTAGGTTTTACCCCAACAATGTTTTCATTAGTTTCGCTCACTCTCGAAATCAAGCATTTTACAGCAGGTTGGAGCAGCCTGTATCTCAGCACAGGAATAAGGTAGGGAAGAATTCTAAGGATCATTTTGACTGCCTCCAGAAGTTAGATCAGATGGCAAATTGGATTTGGTGCTAGGCCTTTCCCTTTAGGTTTTACCCCAACAATGTTTTCATTAGTTTCGCTCACTCTCGAAATCAAGCATTTTACAGCAGGTTGGAGCAGCCTGTATCTCAGCACAGGAATAAGGTAGGGAAGAATTCTAAGGATCATTTTGACTGCCTCCAGAAGTTAGATCAGATGGCAAATTGGATTTGGTGCTAGGTCTTTCCCTTTAGGTTTTACCCCAACAATGTTTTCATTAGTTTCGCTCACTCTCGAAATCAAGCATTTTACAGCAGGTTGGAGCAGCCTGTATCTCAGCACAGGAATAAGGTAGGGAAGAATTCTAAGGCTCATTTTGACTGCCTCCAGAAGTTAGATCAGATGGCAAATTGGATTTGGTGCTAGGTCTTTCCCTTTAGGTTTTACCCCAACAATGTTTTCATTAGTTTCGCTCACTCTCGAAATCAAGCATTTTACAGCAGGTTGGAGCAGCCTGTATCTCAGCACAGGAATAAGGTAGGGAAGAATTCTAAGGATCATTTTGACTGCCTCCAGAAGTTAGATCAGATGGCAAATTGGATTTGGTGCTAGGTCTTTCCCTTTAGGTTTTACCCCAACAATGTTTTCATTAGTTTCGCTCACTCTCGAAATCAAGCATTTTACAGCAGGTTGGAGCAGCCTGTATCTCAGCACAGGAATAAGGTAGGGAAGAATTCAAATGCTCATTTTGACTGCCTCCAGAAGTTAGATCAGATGGCAAATTGGATTTGGTGCTAGGTCTTTCCCTTTAGGTTTTACCCCAACAATGTTTTCATTACTTTCGCTCACTCTCGAAATCAAGCATTTTACAGCAGGTTGGAGCAGCCTGTATCTCAGCACAGGAATAAGGTAGGGAAGAATTCTAAGGCTCATTTTGACTGCCTCCAGAAGTTAGATCAGATGGCAAATTGGATTTGGTGCTAGGTCTTTCCCTTTAGGTTTTACCCCAACAATGTTTTCATTAGTTTCGCTCACTCTCGAAATCAAGCATTTTACAGCAGGTTGGAGCAGCCTGTATCTCAGCACAGGAATAAGGTAGGGAAGAATTCTAAGGCTCATTTTGACTGCCTCCAGAAGTTAGATCAGATGGCAAATTGGATTTGGTGCTAGGTCTTTCCCTTTAGGTTTTACCCCAACAATGTTTTCATTAGTTTCGCTCACTCTCGAAATGAAGCATTTTACAGCAGGTTGGAGCAGCCTGTATCTCAGCACAGGAATAAGGTAGGGAAGAATTCTAAGGATCATTTTGACTGCCTCCAGAAGTTAGATCAGATGGCAAATTGGATTTGGTGCTAGGTCTTTCCCTTTAGGTTTTACCCCAACAATGTTTTCATTAGTTTCGCTCACTCTCGAAATCAAGCATTTTACAGCAGGTTGGAGCAGCCTGTATCTCAGCACAGGAATAAGGTAGGGAAGAATTCTAAGGCTCATTTTGACTGCCTCCAGAAGTTAGATCAGATGGCAAATTGGATTTGGTGCTAGGTCTTTCCCTTTAGGTTTTACCCCAACAATGTTTTCATTAGTTTCGCTCACTCTCGAAATCAAGCATTTTACAGCAGGTTGGAGCAGCCTGTATCTCAGCACAGGAATAAGGTAGGGAAGAATTCTAAGGATCATTTTGACTGCCTCCAGAAGTTAGATCAGATGGCAAATTGGATTTGGTGCTAGGTCTTTCCCTTTAGGTTTTACCCCAACAATGTTTTCATTAGTTTCGCTCACTCTCGAAATCAAGCATTTTACAGCAGGTTGGAGCAGCCTGTATCTCAGCACAGGAATAAGGTAGGGAAGAATTCTAAGGCTCATTTTGACTGCCTCCAGAAGTTAGATCAGATGGCAAATTGGATTTGGTGCTAGGTCTTTCCCTTTAGGTTTTACCCCAACAATGTTTTCATTAGTTTCGCTCACTCTCGAAATCAAGCATTTTACAGCAGGTTGGAGCAGCCTGTATCTCAGCACAGGAATAAGGTAGGGAAGAATTCTAAGGCTCATTTTGACTGCCTCCAGAAGTTAGATCAGATGGCAAATTGGATTTGGTGCTAGGTCTTTCCCTTTAGGTTTTACCCCAACAATGTTTTCATTAGTTTCGCTCACTCTCGAAATCAAGCATTTTACAGCAGGTTGGAGCAGCCTGTATCTCAGCACAGGAATAAGGTAGGGAAGAATTCTAAGGCTCATTTTGACTGCCTCCAGAAGTTAGATCAGATGGCAAATTGGATTTGGTGCTAGGTCTTTCCCTTTAGGTTTTACCCCAACAATGTTTTCATTAGTTTCGCTCACTCTCGAAATCAAGCATTTTACAGCAGGTTGGAGCAGCCTGTATCTCAGCACAGGAATAAGGTAGGGAAGAATTCTAAGGCTCATTTTGACTGCCTCCAGAAGTTAGATCAGATGGCAAATTGGATTTGGTGCTAGGTCTTTCCCTTTAGGTTTTACCCCAACAATGTTTTCATTAGTTTCGCTCACTCTCGAAATCAAGCATTTTACAGCAGGTTGGAGCAGCCTGTATCTCAGCACAGGAATAAGGTAGGGAAGAATTCTAAGGATCATTTTGACTGCCTCCAGAAGTTAGATCAGATGGCAAATTGGATTTGGTGCTAGGTCTTTCCCTTTAGGTTTTACCCCAACAATGTTTTCATTAGTTTCGCTCACTCTCGAAATCAAGCATTTTACAGCAGGTTGGAGCAGCCTGTATCTCAGCACAGGAATAAGGTAGGGAAGAATTCTAAGGATCATTTTGACTGCCTCCAGAAGTTAGATCAGATGGCAAATTGGATTTGGTGCTAGGCCTTTCCCTTTAGGTTTTACCCCAACAATGTTTTCATTAGTTTCGCTCACTCTCGAAATCAAGCATTTTACAGCAGGTTGGAGCAGCCTGTATCTCAGCACAGGAATAAGGTAGGGAAGAATTCTAAGGCTCATTTTGACTGCCTCCAGAAGTTAGATCAGATGGCAAATTGGATTTGGTGCTAGGTCTTTCCCTTTAGGTTTTACCCCAACAATGTTTTCATTAGTTTCGCTCACTCTCGAAATCAAGCATTTTACAGCAGGTTGGAGCAGCCTGTATCTCAGCACAGGAATAAGGTAGGGAAGAATTCTAAGGCTCATTTTGACTGCCTCCAGAAGTTAGATCAGATGGCAAATTGGATTTGGTGCTAGGTCTTTCCCTTTAGGTTTTACCCCAACAATGTTTTCATTAGTTTCGCTCACTCTCGAAATCAAGCATTTTACAGCAGGTTGGAGCAGCCTGTATCTCAGCACAGGAATAAGGTAGGGAAGAATTCTAAGGATCATTTTGACTGCCTCCAGAAGTTAGATCAGATGGCAAATTGGATTTGGTGCTAGGTCTTTCCCTTTAGGTTTTACCCCAACAATGTTTTCATTAGTTTCGCTCACTCTCGAAATCAAGCATTTTACAGCAGGTTGGAGCAGCCTGTATCTCAGCACAGGAATAAGGTAGGGAAGAATTCTAAGGCTCATTTTGACTGCCTCCAGAAGTTAGATCAGATGGCAAATTGGATTTGGTGCTAGGTCTTTCCCTTTAGGTTTTACCCCAACAATGTTTTCATTAGTTTCGCTCACTCTCGAAATCAAGCATTTTACAGCAGGTTGGAGCAGCCTGTATCTCAGCACAGGAATAAGGTAGGGAAGAATTCTAAGGATCATTTTGACTGCCTCCAGAAGTTAGATCAGATGGCAAATTGGATTTGGTGCTAGGTCTTTCCCTTTAGGTTTTACCCCAACAATGTTTTCATTAGTTTCGCTCACTCTCGAAATCAAGCATTTTACAGCAGGTTGGAGCAGCCTGTATCTCAGCACAGGAATAAGGTAGGGAAGAATTCTAAGGCTCATTTTGACTGCCTCCAGAAGTTAGATCAGATGGCAAATTGGATTTGGTGCTAGGTCTTTCCCTTTAGGTTTTACCCCAACAATGTTTTCATTAGTTTCGCTCACTCTCGAAATCAAGCATTTTACAGCAGGTTGGAGCAGCCTGTATCTCAGCACAGGAATAAGGTAGGGAAGAATTCTAAGGATCATTTTGACTGCCTCCAGAAGTTAGATCAGATGGCAAATTGGATTTGGTGCTAGGTCTTTCCCTTTAGGTTTTACCCCAACAATGTTTTCATTAGTTTCGCTCACTCTCGAAATCAAGCATTTTACAGCAGGTTGGAGCAGCCTGTATCTCAGCACAGGAATAAGGTAGGGAAGAATTCTAAGGATCATTTTGACTGCCTCCAGAAGTTAGATCAGATGGCAAATTGGATTTGGTGCTAGGTCTTTCCCTTTAGGTTTTACCCCAACAATGTTTTCATTAGTTTCGCTCACTCTCGAAATCAAGCATTTTACAGCAGGTTGGAGCAGCCTGTATCTCAGCACAGGAATAAGGTAGGGAAGAATTCTAAGGATCATTTTGACTGCCTCCAGAAGTTAGATCAGATGGCAAATTGGATTTGGTGCTAGGTCTTTCCCTTTAGGTTTTACCCCAACAATGTTTTCATTAGTTTCGCTCACTCTCGAAATCAAGCATTTTACAGCAGGTTGGAGCAGCCTGTATCTCAGCACAGGAATAAGGTAGGGAAGAATTCTAAGGATCATTTTGACTGCCTCCAGAAGTTAGATCAGATGGCAAATTGGATTTGGTGCTAGGTCTTTCCCTATAGGTTTTACCCCAACAATGTTTTCATTAGTTTCGCTCACTCTCAAAATCAAGCATTTTACAGCAGGTTGGAGCAGCCTGTATCTCAGCACAGGAATAAGGTAGGGAAGAATTCTAAGGATCATTTTGACTGCCTCCAGAAGTTAGATCAGATGGCAAATTGGATTTGGTGCTAGGTCTTTCCCTTTAGGTTTTACCCCAACAATGTTTTCATTAGTTTCGCTCACTCTCGAAATCAAGCATTTTACAGCAGGTTCGAGCAGCCTGTATCTCAGCACAGGAATAAGGTAGGGAAGAATTCTAAGGCTCATTTTGACTGCCTCCAGAAGTTAGATCAGATGGCAAATTGGATTTGGTGCTAGGTCTTTCCCTTTAGGTTTTACCCCAACAATGTTTTCATTAGTTTCGCTCACTCTCGAAATCAAGCATTTTACAGCAGGTTGGAGCAGCCTGTATCTCAGCACAGGAATAAGGTAGGGAAGAATTCTAAGGATCATTTTGACTGCCTCCAGAAGTTAGATCAGATGGCAAATTGGATTTGGTGCTAGGTCTTTCCCTTTAGGTTTTACCCCAACAATGTTTTCATTAGTTTCGCTCACTCTCGAAATCAAGCATTTTACAGCAGGTTGGAGCAGCCTGTATCTCAGCACAGGAATAAGGTAGGGAAGAATTCTAAGGATCATTTTGACTGCCTCCAGAAGTTAGATCAGATGGCAAATTGGATTTGGTGCTAGGTCTTTCCCTTTAGGTTTTACCCCAACAATGTTTTCATTAGTTTCGCTCACTCTCAAAATCAAGCATTTTACAGCAGGTTGGAGCAGCCTGTATCTCAGCACAGGAATAAGGTAGGGAAGAATTCTAAGGATCATTTTGACTGCCTCCAGAAGTTAGATCAGATGGCAAATTGGATTTGGTGCTAGGTCTTTCCCTTAGGTTTTACCCCAACAATGTTTTCATTAGTTTCGCTCACTCTCGAAATCAAGCATTTTACAGCAGGTTGGAGCAGCCTGTATCTCAGCACAGGAATAAGGTAGGGAAGAATTCTAAGGATCATTTTGACTGCCTCCAGAAGTTAGATCAGATGGCAAATTGGATTTGGTGCTAGGTCTTTCCCTTTAGGTTTTACCCCAACAATGTTTTCCTTAGTTTCGCTCACTCTCGAAATCAAGCATTTTACAGCAGGTTGGAGCAGCCTGTATCTCAGCACAGGAATAAGGTAGGGAAGAATTCTAAGGATCATTTTGACTGCCTCCAGAAGTTAGATCAGATGGCAAATTGGATTTGGTGCTAGGTCTTTCCCTTTAGGTTTTACCCCAACAATGTTTTCATTAGTTTCGCTCACTCTCGAAATCAAGCATTTTACAGCAGGTTGGAGCAGCCTGTATCTCAGCACAGGAATAAGGTAGGGAAGAATTCTAAGGCTCATTTTGACTGCCTCCAGAAGTTAGATCAGATGGCAAATTGGATTTGGTGCTAGGTCTTTCCCTTTAGGTTTTACCCCAACAATGTTTTCATTAGTTTCGCTCACTCTCGAAATCAAGCATTTTACAGCAGGTTGGAGCAGCCTGTATCTCAGCACAGGAATAAGGTAGGGAAGAATTCAAATGCTCATTTTGACTGCCTCCAGAAGTTAGATCAGATGGCAAATTGGATTTGGTGCTAGGTCTTTCCCTTTAGGTTTTACCCCAACAATGTTTTCATTAGTTTCGCTCACTCTCGAAATCAAGCATTTTACAGCAGGTTGGAGCAGCCTGTATCTCAGCACAGGAATAAGGTAGGGAAGAATTCTAAGGCTCATTTTGACTGCCTCCAGAAGTTAGATCAGATGGCAAATTGGATTTGGTGCTAGGTCTTTCCCTTTAGGTTTTACCCCAACAATGTTTTTCATTAGTTTCGCTCACTCTCGAAATCAAGCATTTTACAGCAGGTTGGAGCAGCCTGTATCTCAGCACAGGAATAAGGTAGGGAAGAATTCTAAGGCTCATTTTGACTGCCTCCAGAAGTTAGATCAGATGGCAAATTGGATTTGGTGCTAGGTCTTTCCCTTTAGGTTTTACCCCAACAATGTTTTCATTAGTTTCGCTCACTCTCGAAATCAAGCATTTTACAGCAGGTTGGAGCAGCCTGTATCTCAGCACAGGAATAAGGTAGGGAAGAATTCTAAGGATCATTTTGACTGCCTCCAGAAGTTAGATCAGATGGCAAATTGGATTTGGTGCTAGGTCTTTCCCTTTAGGTTTTACCCCAACAATGTTTTCATTAGTTTCGCTCACTCTCGAAATCAAGCATTTTACAGCAGGTTGGGAGCAGCCTGTATCTCAGCACAGGAATAAGGTAGGGAAGAATTCTAAGGCTCATTTTGACTGCCTCCAGAAGTTAGATCAGATGGCAAATTGGATTTGGTGCTAGGTCTTTCCCTTTAGGTTTTACCCCAACAATGTTTTCATTAGTTTCGCTCACTCTCGAAATCAAGCATTTTACAGCAGGTTGGAGCAGCCTGTATCTCAGCACAGGAATAAGGTAGGGAAGAATTCTAAGGCTCATTTTGACTGCCTCCAGAAGTTAGATCAGATGGCAAATTGGATTTGGTGCTAGGTCTTTCCCTTTAGGTTTTACCCCAACAATGTTTTCATTAGTTTCGCTCACTCTCGAAATCAAGCATTTTACAGCAGGTTGGAGCAGCCTGTATCTCAGCACAGGAATAAGGTAGGGAAGAATTCTAAGGCTCATTTTGACTGCCTCCAGAAGTTAGATCAGATGGCAAATTGGATTTGGTGCTAGGTCTTTCCCTTTAGGTTTTACCCCAACAATGTTTTCATTAGTTTCGCTCACTCTCGAAATCAAGCATTTTACAGCAGGTTGGAGCAGCCTGTATCTCAGCACAGGAATAAGGTAGGGAAGAATTCTAAGGATCATTTTGACTGCCTCCAGAAGTTAGATCAGATGGCAAATTGGATTTGGTGCTAGGTCTTTCCCTTTAGGTTTTACCCCAACAATATTTTCATTAGTTTCGCTCACTCTCGAAATCAAGCATTTTACAGCAGGTTGGAGCAGCCTGTATCTCAGCACAGGAATAAGGTAGGGAAGAATTCTAAGGCTCATTTTGACTGCCTCCAGAAGTTAGATCAGATGGCAAATTGGATTTGGTGCTAGGTCTTTCCCTTTAGGTTTTACCCCAACAATGTTTTCATTAGTTTCGCTCACTCTCGAAATCAAGCATTTTACAGCAGGTTGGAGCAGCCTGTATCTCAGCACAGGAATAAGGTAGGGAAGAATTCTAAGGCTCATTTTGACTGCCTCCAGAAGTTAGATCAGATGGCAAATTGGATTTGGTGCTAGGTCTTTCCCTTTAGGTTTTACCCCAACAATGTTTTCATTAGTTTCGCTCACTCTCGAAATCAAGCATTTTACAGCAGGTTGGAGCAGCCTGTATCTCAGCACAGGAATAAGGTAGGGAAGAATTCTAAGGATCATTTTGACTGCCTCCAGAAGTTAGATCAGATGGCAAATTGGATTTGGTGCTAGGTCTTTCCCTTTAGGTTTTACCCCAACAATGTTTTCATTAGTTTCGCTCACTCTCGAAATCAAGCATTTTACAGCAGGTTGGAGCAGCCTGTATCTCAGCACAGGAATAAGGTAGGGAAGAATTCTAAGGCTCATTTTGACTGCCTCCAGAAGTTAGATCAGATGGCAAATTGGATTTGGTGCTAGGTCTTTCCCTTTAGGTTTTACCCCAACAATGTTTTCATTAGTTTCGCTCACTCTCGAAATCAAGCATTTTACAGCAGGTTGGAGCAGCCTGTATCTCAGCACAGGAATAAGGTAGGGAAGAATTCTAAGGATCATTTTGACTGCCTCCAGAAGTTAGATCAGATGGCAAATTGGATTTGGTGCTAGGTCTTTCCCTTTAGGTTTTACCCCAACAATGTTTTCATTAGTTTCGCTCACTCTCGAAATCAAGCATTTTACAGCAGGTTGGAGCAGCCTGTATCTCAGCACAGGAATAAGGTAGGGAAGAATTCAAATGCTCATTTTGACTGCCTCCAGAAGTTAGATCAGATGGCAAATTGGATTTGGTGCTAGGTCTTTCCCTTTAGGTTTTACCCCAACAATGTTTTCATTAGTTTCGCTCACTCTCAAATCAAGCATTTTACAGCAGGTTGGAGCAGCCTGTATCTCAGCACAGGAATAAGGTAGGGAAGAATTCTAAGGATCATTTTGACTGCCTCCAGAAGTTAGATCAGATGGCAAATTGGATTTGGTGCTAGGTCTTTCCCTTTAGGTTTTACCCCAACAATGTTTTCATTAGTTTCGCTCACTCTCGAAATCAAGCATTTTACAGCAGGTTGGAGCAGCCTGTATCTCAGCACAGGAATAAGGTAGGGAAGAATTCTAAGGATCATTTTGACTGCCTCCAGAAGTTAGATCAGATGGCAAATTGGATTTGGTGCTAGGTCTTTCCCTTTAGGTTTTACCCCAACAATGTTTTCATTAGTTTCGCTCACTCTCGAAATCAAGCATTTTACAGCAGGTTGGAGCAGCCTGTATCTCAGCACAGGAATAAGGTAGGGAAGAATTCTAAGGATCATTTTGACTGCCTCCAGAAGTTAGATCAGATGGCAAATTGGATTTGGTGCTAGGTCTTTCCCTTTAGGTTTTACCCCAACAATGTTTTCATTAGTTTCGCTCACTCTCGAAATCAAGCATTTTACAGCAGGTTGGAGCAGCCTGTATCTCAGCACAGGAATAAGGTAGGGAAGAATTCTAAGGCTCATTTTGACTGCCTCCAGAAGTTAGATCAGATGGCAAATTGGATTTGGTGCTAGGTCTTTCCCTTTAGGTTTTACCCCAACAATGTTTTCATTAGTTTCGCTCACTCTCGAAATCAAGCATTTTACAGCAGGTTGGAGCAGCCTGTATCTCAGCACAGGAATAAGGTAGGGAAGAATTCTAAGGCTCATTTTGACTGCCTCCAGAAGTTAGATCAGATGGCAAATTGGATTTGGTGCTAGGTCTTTCCCTTTAGGTTTTACCCCAACAATGTTTTCATTAGTTTCGCTCACTCTCGAAATCAAGCATTTTACAGCAGGTTGGAGCAGCCTGTATCTCAGCACAGGAATAAGGTAGGGAAGAATTCTAAGGATCATTTTGACTGCCTCCAGAAGTTAGATCAGATGGCAAATTGGATTTGGTGCTAGGTCTTTCCCTTTAGGTTTTACCCCAACAATATTTTCATTAGTTTCGCTCACTCTCGAAATCAAGCATTTTACAGC